>NC_056725.1:1833954790-1834074790 GCF_019279795.1 Protopterus annectens
GCACTGTGACATAACCTCACACCAAGTATCTCTACTTTTGATATTTTGCCTATTTATATTCTAGCTCCAAATCTAATACCTCTACTCACATTGAATCATGATAACTATTTCCAGACACACCCTACAAATGGCTATACTCTTAACTTCATTTGCAGTAGTCCTTACCACCACTTATCTAATCACTTTATTTGAAACAAAAAACCTCTACTTGCATAACTACTCACAAAACAAACACTTACCCTTAACAACTCACTAGCCCAAGCCCACATCAATATCACCTCCACCTCTAACTACCTACAAGCTAAATATCACAGACTTACTCCCATAAAACTGAATCACCTTGTAGCAAAAAAATTTTAAATCCCACCCATCCTTAATCACAGCCACATACTTGCTCTCAAATATTCCTCCTTACAAGCTGGTGACATCCACCCTAACCCTGGCCCACCTAAACCTAACTTTTCATCTACTACACATTCTCCACCCAACTCCCCTGATACCCTACTTAATTTTCCTAACTCCTTAAAAATTGGACATCTTAACATTCAAAGCTTAAATAATAAAATAACTCATCTCCATGCCCTTCTCAGTACTTACTCATTTGATATTTTCTGCCTCACAGAAACTTGGTTAAAACCTACAACATCTGACAATGAAATTACCCCACCAGGATATAACATACTAAGAAATGACAGATTAAAACGTAAAGGAGGTGGAGTGGCCTTACTCTTTAAAAACAATCTTCTTATATCCCCTATACCCCATACCCCAACCCAAGATAACTCAGCTGAAATCTTGATCTCTAAATTTCAAATCAACTCCAACAAAGCTATATATATATTCTGCATCTATCTACCCCCTGGCCATAACATTACTAATATAGAAGATACCCTGTCCTGGATTTCCTCAACCTACCCACAAGAAACTATTATTCTAGGAGACCTCAACACTGACTGGTATAGTATCAACAATGATAATCCCTCTTCTTACATCAACCTACATAACTTTAAACAAACTATTACCACCACTACTAGAATCAACAAACCTAACAACAAAGAAACCATCCTAGACTGGATTCTAGTTAATAAACAAAGAGAAAATTATCAAGTAGGAACCCTGCCAGATGATATCAGCGACCATTTGCCCAATGATATCATCAGGCATAAAAACGACATAAACAAACCTCCCAAGTTTATTACTGCCAGAACCAAAAAACATTTTAATCCTGACTTATTTCAAATGGAACTAAATGCCTGCAACTGGAACCCCCTAAAAATCCTCCCACTAGATGAAGCTGTCAGCTACTTTAACCACAAATTCTTAACAATACTTGATACCCATGCACCCAAAAGATCTATCAGGATAAAGTTCAAATCTGCTCCCTGGCTCTCAAAAGACACAAAACAAAAAATACTTATAAGAAACAAATCCTGGGCTAAATGGAGAGCAACTAGAGATGTCTCAGAACACCTGAACTTTAGACAATTACGTAATACTACTAAAAAAGCCATACTCTCTGACAAACAAGCCTATTACAGTAAACTTCAACAGTCTCACACTATGAATCCACAAAAATTTTGGACTGCCATTAATAACCTTCTTCAGCCCGGCCATTCTAGTACCCCTCCACCCCTAGAGTCAGATAACAAAAACAATCTAGAAATTGCCAATGCCTTCAATACCTACTTTACAGAGACCATTCAAACCCTGGCCACAAATCTAACTTCTACAAACACTAACCTACCTAATTCCCAACATGACAATCTTCCTACTTTCAAGATAAAACCCATCTCAATCTCCTTTATCCAGAAACTAATTCACAAGCTAAAACCCTGTACACCCTCTGATGACAACCTTCCAGCTGAATACCTTCAACTTGCATCCAGAGCAATTGCTCATCCTGTAGCTATTCTCATTAACCGTACCATTTCTGAAAGCACTATCCCTAATCTTTGGAAAATCTCACACATCATTCCCTTACATAAAGGAGGCAACTCTAATGAGTACTCCAACTATAGGCCCATAGCACTACTCTCACCCTTAGCTAAGATCATGGAGAAATGTATCCATCATCAGCTAATAGATTACCTTACTAAAAATAACATCCTGGCCAGCTGCCAACATGGCTTTAGACCCTTTCACAGCACCACCACTGCCCTTCTATCTTTCACCAATACTATTAACACCAACCGGAACAATAACTACCTCTCATCTGCACTCTTCATTGACCTGTCAAAAGCCTTTGACATGGTCAATCACTCCCTACTTATAAATACCCTACAATCCCTCTCTCTGGATTCTAATTCTATCCTTTGGTTTAAGTCTTACCTCAGCAACCGAAAACAAGCTGTTTTGTGGCAAAATCACTTGTCTTCATATCTCCCTGTTTTACTAGGAGTTCCTCAAGGCTCTATTTTAGGACCCCTTCTCTTCTCTCTGTTCATAAATGATCTTCATGTAGCTATTCCTCAATCCACCTGCATACAGTATGCTGATGATTCTACTATCATCTGTTCTGCAAAGTCTCTTCCTGAGCTGAAATCTCTAAGCCAAACTGTCTTCTCCATAGTAGAAACTTGGTTCCAAAACCGGTGCTTACTCTTGAATGCCAAAAAAACCAAATTACTTCTGATTACTCCTAACAACAAGACACCTCCCATACACTTCTCCATCCTAGCTAGTAATGGAACCCTTATATCACCTGATCTGACCTGTAAGTTATTAGGAGTTACAATAGACAATAAACTCACTTTTGACAATCATATTAATAACACCATTAAGTCCGTTAATAGAAAATTAGGCTCCTTGTATAGGATAAGACCCTTCCTCACCCCAAAAGCAAGAACTACCGTTGCCCACTCTCATTTACTCTCTACCCTCCTCTATGCTTCTCCCATTTACACCAATTTAAAGCAAAACAATCTCAACAAACTTACCAAAGCCTACAACAGTATTGCAAGGTTTGTAACTGGTAAGCCCTACAGAACCCATCACTGCATTAACCTACATCAGCTAGACTGGCTTGAACTGCAAAATGCGCTGCTACTCTCTCAACTAACTACTGCTCACAAAATCTTCTACCTTCCTAACAACACACCTACACTAAACAATCTTATAACACCCTATAATAATCTTCATTCCCTACGCTCCTCTAATAAACTCCTAGCTTATATACCCAAATCTAACAACTTAGCTGGTGACTTCTTATTCTCCACCACCACAGGTAAGCAATGGAACATGCTGCCACCCAACCTAACCTCTATTTCCTCTTTTCCCCTCTTCAAACTTAATCTTAAAAATCACCTAAAACTACAATGGTTATGCCCTTGCTGTAACCCTGACTAATATTCTACTATTAGCCTATAACCTATCTTCTCTCTCTTCCTTTACATTACTACTCTGCCAACAAATGTTATGTAAATGTTATCTTCCACATTTTTAACCCGATGGTTTACTTTAAAATGTTACGTTAATTCCTTCCTAATGTATGTGGCATTGCCTCTGATTGCTTTTTTTTTCTATATTATTATTAAGTATGTGGAGCTTTTCTCCCCGGGCCTCTACTGAAAATGGAAATATCTCCAGCTAGACTAGCCCGGTCAACAAATGTAAAATAAAAAAAATATATATATATATATATATATATATATATATATATATATATATATATATACATATATATATGTATATATGGGTCTACTGCATTTGACTGAAAATACACTTCACTGAAAAATAAATCAGTGGAATCACTTCACTGAAAGCCCACTTCACTGAAAACTCACTTGACTGAAGCTCATTTCGTTGACAGTTGTATATGGCCTTTTCCCCACTGTAGTGTGATCCTAGAGTTAGTATATATATTAAGGGGGGTGTGGGGAGCATAGCCCCCCACATATTATAAACATTTTAAACTATACACATTGATACTTATAAGTGCAATGAATAACTGTTTCCAGAAGAGAATATATAATCAACATATGTGGGGGGCCTCACCCCCCCCTTAATATATATACTAACTCCAGGATCGCACTAGAGTAGGGAAAAGGCCATATATAACTTTCAATTAAATGAGTTTCAGTCAAATGAGTTTTCAGTGAAGTGGGCTTTCAGTGAAGTGGTCCTAGTAATTTCATTTTCAGTAAAGTGTATTTTCAGTCAAATGCAGTAGACCCATATATATATAAAAATATATAATATATATATATATATATATATATATATATATATATATATATAGATGTGTGTATGTATATATATATATATATATATATATATATATATATATATATATATATGTCTGTGTGTGTGTGTGTGTGTGTGTGTGTGTGTGTGTGTGAATTAAACATTGTTTAAAAACTTTGCGGATTTAAATATTAAACACTTGTAATTTAAATATATTATTTTTCCATGTTTATTTGTTGTATTCAATTAGAAGTGTCACAAAAGATTGTTCAGATAAAGTCTCCCATGCAACACCTTTACTAATGTGAAACACTTTGTCAACAGTAAAAAGTTGTTTTAATTTGCACAAGTCAGAGAATGCGTATGAAAAACATTATCTGAATTTGCTGTTCTATTATCATGTGTGTTCATAAATTCTGTTTCTAAGTTTCCTCTCAGCCTTGCTGTAGTCTCGCAATTGAAGGCACCAAGGCATGCAGAGATTTTCAAGTCTCCTTCAAAACAGATGTATGGACATCACAGATTATTTTTACAATAGTTGCAATGGTCACACTTAGACATCATCCAGTTTTTTTTGTTTGTCTGCTTTGTGAGTGAACCTGCAAGTCACCATTTTCAAACATTTCTTCATATTTTTCCTTTTTGTATTCACAATTAATTGTAGTTCCCCTCATTTCATCATAAAATATTTTCCATAGCATACCTTATTAGTAACTGATTTAATAGAAGTGCCTGCAAAAAAAGAGGTAACACTAATGCAAGTGACATTCTGGTATTAGAGCAACAACTACTTATTCTGTAAGGCAGTTGAAAATCAGCATTCCCCATAATTGGGCCAAGACATGTAGACCACCCTGCAATAATTTCTTCTTTGACTTTAAGAATTAAAATGTCATGGTTTTTCCTATCAAGAAGCAATTTCATCAAATAATCAAGTTCCTTTAAAAAATATTTTCATTGTTAATCACCATCTGCCCTTTAATAATGTTTTTCTTTTGGTAGTTAGGGTGGCCACAATAAAAGTGCAGATATGAGTTTGAAAATGTGGGTTTTCTGAATATCATGAACTTAAAACAGGCCTCAGAATAGTCCTTGATGTAATATAATGAAATGTCCAAAAATTTAATTCTGTTATAATCAAATTTGTAGGTAATCTTTAAAAATGACAATATGCTTTCAGTGTACTTTAAAAATTCAATCAGTTCATCTAATTTCCATCTATTTCAATCAGTTCATCTCATTACCCATTCCATAAGATGAAAATGTCCTCAAGAAAGCAACTACAGCTGTCTACATTTCTGGCATATTTTCCACACAACACATCAACATTTTCCCATAGGGCCAAAACAATATTTTCATAGAGCAGAACACAAGACCCACCAATAGCTACTACCCTGAGCTGGTGAAAAAAGCTCACCTTCAAAGTAAAACAAGTTGTTCAATAATACCATCTCCAGAAATTCATGCAAATACAAATTTGTTTTTCAGTTAAAATTCCAAATGAACTAATAAAAGATATGAATCTTTCAAACATACAGAATGGGGAATCACCATAAAAAAATAATAACATTAATTGCGACCAAAATTAATTCTTCCTTAAAAGGAACTTTTGAAATTTTATTGGGAGTTTCAGATCTTAAGACCTGTGAATGTAAAATTTGCACTGCTCCTTCAGTATATTTCTTAACTGTTTAAAATTTTGTTCGGAGGAAGTTCTTAACAATAAAGGAGAAAATGCTAAATGTTTGGTGTTTTTATTTGACAAAAAGTTGAGATTGGTTTTCAGCTTTTGTGTACTGCACTGATTTCAATATTGGTAATTCTTTTGCTGAATTTTATATACCATACCCCAGATGAGTCCTCATTTCTAGTATAATAGTAGATTGGAGTGTGATCATATAAATTTGCAATCATAAATTATGTTAGTAATGATTATGTATGTAAACAAATGGATCACTACCAAAATATTAATACACAAGGAAAGAGAAAAACAAGGTTGCTCAATATATACCCTTGCCATCCTCCCGGGTCTGTTACACTAACTTTAGCAAAAAGTTCAAATTAAAAACAGCTAGCATACAGCTGTTGTTTTTTGCATAAAAATAGAATGTATCCATCTCTTAATAGCTGTCTGTTTGCTATAGAATAGATTGATATAACTGTTCAGAAATAAGTAACATTGCTGCATAGTTAAAAACAAAATGAAACAATCTTTCAAAGTTACTGTCCTCACAGTTAGAACAAGTAAATGATTTACACTATGAACAGCCCAGGAGTATTTTGGATTAGCTATAGGAAACCAGTGTTAAAAAGCCAATACGTACTCCTTTGATAGTAACTTTGTAAAAGAAGTAAGATATCTTGTAGGTGTCACAGCTCTTTTGCTTTAGATAGCAGACCATGTCTGTAGCAGTCAGAATTTGGCTGACGTGTGTGAAACAGCATAATTTTCTTTCCCTTGTAAAATATTTTTCATTGTCTTCCGTAGAACACAGAAGCAGTGAAGACCTCTGGGTACTACATTTCCTTTCTCAACAAGTGGTAATGCATATTCTGTATTTGTAGCCTGCAGTGCCATGTAACAGAAGTGCTGTGGGAGCTTATCTAATGCACTGGATAACACACTACTCTCCAAGTTATCACTTCACATACAGGTCAATCTCATTGACTATGACTGGAATCTTATTGCCCAATGTAGCGAATATAATTGCAAATACCATTGCTCTTGATTTAGGTTTGTCATCACTAACCAGGAGTATTCTTTTGACTTGTAAGAGATTCTTATCTCCCAGTATAGCACTATCTTCTTGTAATTTATTGAAAACTATGCGCACCATCTTCATCTGCAGTTATTCTTTAATCTAGTATGTGTAACATTCCAAGCAGGTGTCAGCTATGCCATTACTTGATTAATATTTTTCTCTCCTTCAAGAAAATTAATGTCATACTGTGAAAATGAGATCATGCAAAAAGTGATGTGGCTGTTGACTCAAGACATTAAAGTTATGGTGCTACACAACAAATAGCTGTGTTCCATGTACATATGCCGTTCCTGCATTTCATGAGTATTGCTAAAAGAAATGTAAGATCAGTTTTGGAATGAGGCCAAGCCTGCATCTCAGTTTATTGTGAAGATAAGCAAGTAGTTGATCTTTTGAATCCTGAAAGATTTTAAAAGGACACTAAGCACCTGTCACTCAGAAATACCAGGTATACTTCCTTTTTCTTTCTCTCCCTGAATCTACAATATATGTTTCTGTCTCTAGACCAACCGCATTGGTTAATTCTTCAACAAAATTGTATTTTCTCCACCTGTTAGTAAGCATTCTGAACTAGGTTCATCCCTCCTGTCTGCAGGTTTCTATGTCTGCTTCTATGTCTCTGCTTTACATTTTATGTAGTATTCTGTGAAAACTTTATTTCTGTGTTTAATAGCTCCACTGTTTTTGTTATTGTCTTTATTATCTGAAAACTGCCATATTTGTCAGTGTGGTCTAGCATGTGTCATTCCTGCTGGAATCTGTCATTTAGAACAGAGCATTAATGCAGGGAGCATTTAACAAGCTGATTCCTGTAGCCCAAGGTTTGATTCCTTCAGCCTTTATTTGCCTACTGTGTGATCTTGGACAGTGCTCTGAGGCAATTAGGAAACTGGACTAGGGTCCTCTTTGGCCTCCTTTACTGCATTCCTATTAACTACCTACAAATTGCTGGTCTAAGTGGATACATTTTGAGCTAAAGATTTTTCTTTAACACAAAATAACTGGTTAGTTTCCCAAAAAAATGGTCAATTTTGATTTAACATGAAAATATTTCTTGGTTTCATCTCTCAGTATTGTTTTCATACAGTATGCATAACATTATAGTTTTAAGCTTCTCTATACAATGTTGATCCTAGTGCAGAAAGTTCCAGTGATGTTAAAACCATTTTCTGCACGGACAGTTTCATATTACTGTTTATAACATTTGTCTAGCTTTAAAATATATATATTTGACTCTGGTATTATATAATAGCGACCTGTGAAAGTTCACTTGGCTATGACTGAGGGATGCAGGGCTGTAGTACTCTTGACTTCAAAAGTTGTACTTTGTGTCACTGTGTAGCCAAGAGGAACAGTGCATTCATTCATATTTCCAGTGCATGTTCTCTGTTCTGTCAGTGTGACATAAGAAAATGTAATGTTTGGGTTGTGCAAAAGGCAAAGTTTGTAGCTAAGAAGCCTGTGCTCCAAGTACAAGTGTTAAAAGGAATAATGTGCATGTCTCTTAACTAGAATTTCAGATAAATAGCTTGTAGCTTGTAAAAGTTAAAACGATGACTGAGTACAGCACATGATGTCCTGCACAGCTGTGGCTTAAACAGAGTTTTTGAATAAGCTGGGTATATGAATACAGAATCTGAGCTTACTAGTAACATATTGTCTAGCAATAATATTATGAAGTCACTGCTATTATGCAGTGATAACTGGAAACCACAAAATGGTACTACAGCACTGTTGTAATCACCAAAGTATATGTTTTTTTTCCTAGTACTGTTCTGTTTCCGGAAATTGTGTTATCCATACATGCAGTCTGTTTGGCTCAGTTCTTATAAAAAACATTTCCTGTATACCAGAAATAACTTTCCTGTTATCTTCATATGTAGTGACCCTACTCAGTTTTTCCCTTTCAGTCATATTCTTGGTAAAAATAAATTGTTCCTTAAAGGTTGTAGCCCTTCTGAATGAGAAGATAAAAGTGAACCTTTTAGAAATTATATTTTGAGAAAAATTAAGTTATTGCAATGTAATAAGTCTCTGTCTTCTATAACAGTTGGATTGTTTTTGCCTTCTAAGTATAACTTTTTTCCCCATTTTATCAGGACCCCAAGTCACTATATCCTGTTGGGAGCATTGTTACGTATTCTTGCAGCAGTGGATATTTCCTTACTGGAGACGCTACAGCTAGCTGTGGTGAAGATCGGCAATGGCATACACAGCACAAGCTGTGCAAGAGTAAGTTTAATAATTCCAAATGGAATAGTCCCAACATAAATAAAATATCAAAGGTAGAACCGCTGAAATCTGTAGCCTTTAGTGATGAGTTCTTCTTTGTTGTAGCCAAGCAAAGGAAACCTGGTCAGTAAATTTGGTAACACCACAAACTGCTGAATGAAACAATAGAAGATATATCAGAACATCAAGATAAATATATATCAGACTGTTTATTATGCATGTTAAACTTTTACAGTTGAAACTGCTCCATCAGATTTGGAAAACAGACATCAAAGGGAGTAAAAACATGTGTATGTAACCATCAATTAGAAGCTCTTTGGTCAAATAATTAACCTATTAAAAAAATTATAGTTAATTCCAAGAAAAAGAAAATCAGGCTTACATGATAAAATTCGAAAAAGATATACAAATATTTATAAACATTTGTTAAACAGTTTTAACAAATGTTAAACAGTTTAAACAAATATTAAATAAATACATTAAAATAAAAAAAATTATAAACATAAAAAACATTTGATACAATTATGTAAAAATTTCATTTCTGGTTTTAATGTATATGCTTTATTTAGTCCTGGTGGGTAAGAATCTTTGAATTGTATATGTCTCATTTAGTCTGGGTGGGTAAAAAGCTCTAAATCATAAAATCCATTTATTTTCCTGCCTTTCTGTTGTATTAATTTTATCTCCTCTGAATCATAAAATGCATTTATTTTCCTGCCTTTCTGTTGTATTAATTTTATCTCCTCCTCTGAGATATGTAGGAATATTTTCTTCTTCTTCTGGCTTTTTCCCAGTTAGGGGTCACCACAGCAGATCACCTGTCCGCCCATGATTGGCAGTGGAGTTTTACGGTGTCGAGTTGCCATCCCGGCGCCCAACCTTCCACAGAAGGCACACACACGCACACACTCACACCTAGGGCCAATTTAGAGTGTTCAATCCACCTATAGCATGTCTTTGGGATGTGGGAGGAAACCGGAACACCCGGAGGAAACCCATGCAACCACAGGGAGAACATGCAGACTTCGCACAGGAGGCACCCCAGCCGAGGATCGAACCGGAGAACCTCTTGCTGTGAGGCGGCAATGCTAACTGCTGCACCACCGTGGCCACCCATGTAGGAATATTTTCTAATATCAAAAATTTAAAGGTGTGGGTGTCATCAGTAATATATATATATATATATATATATATATATATATATATATATGTCTATAGAGTGAATTAGTCTCTGTTTTTCTTTTTATATCTGCCATATATTTTTATATCTGTCCAACCCGGAATTAATGGACATGCTCCACCTCAAAAAATCCAAATCCACCAAAACCACTAGAGCAAGCGACTTAAACCTTAGCACAGATATAAATAGGACGTGCTGGAGGGATAGATTTATCACTCAGAGACTCCCTATGCTGTGGAATAAAATCCCGGTCCATGTGAGGCAGAGCACCTCGCTGGCTCTGTTCAAGAGAAATCTTGACCTGTGGATGGGAGATCGTAGGTTTACCCCGGGAATCATCTCTGTGTCACTGCTGGACAGAGGCACAGCAAACTAACGGGCACAGTATTTTTTCATATAAGGGGTGGCGTAAGCCACAAAACTTTGGGCTAGGCTTATAAATGCCTTAGGGGAGATAGCCTAGTATAAACCTATGAACCTATGAACCTATGTCTAAACAGATCCAGTGTTTAAATTTTTGATTGTTTTTTCCTACATAGAAGCAGGACATTTGGTGCACTTAGCTATGTACACTAGATTTTTGGTATTGCAGTTTCCATAGGCTTGTAAATAAAAAGTGCTGTTTTTAACTGAATGAATAAATGCAACTTCTATGTATATGTATTTACAAAATACACAGTTATTGCACTTATAGGTACATTTTTTATTTGTATTTTGAGCTTTAATTTTTGTTTGTTGTTTATCACATAGTTTATTTTTTAGGGTCGTGTATCTCTTATAAATAAAGGCTGGATTAATTGCACTGATGTACTTTAGCTTCAGGAACCTGCGATAATATAGGCCAGTACTTTCTAACTATGTTCTTAATGTTATTTGTGTTCTGATATATGTACAACTTGTGTTCTTCACAGATATTTTATTTCTCTTTTTAGGAGTATTGTGATAGGTGGGTAGATAAAATCCCTTCCATTCAATATTTCATTTTTAATATGTTGTATATTCTTATGATGGTATCCCCTATTGCTAAAGTCTTCGGCCATTTCTTCCAATTGTTCTATTAAACTTTCTTTCTGTGTGTTTAACCTACTCACTCTTACCAGCTGATTTCTAATAATATTATCGAACATAAAGTTCGGCTGCATACTATCATGTGCTAAATATGTACAGTTCTTTGCCTCCTTCTTATAAAGTGTTGTATCCAAATGCCCCGTAACATATTTTCTTAATGCAATATCCAGAAAAATCTATACTCCTATATTGTATGTTCCTTTTAAATTTCAGGAAAGGTGTAGTAGTATGTAAATATACTATGAAATCATTCAATCCACATAAAGAGCCATCCCACAAAAGAAAGAGGTCAGCTACAAATCTTTTGTTAAAAAACATTATTGTGAAAAATGTTCTTGATTTAGACAGAATTGCTTCTAATTCCCAAGAATTCATGACAATGTTTGCATAGGTATTTGCCACTGGGATACCCATAGCAATGCCTGTTACATGTTTATAACATTTCTCTTGAAATAAAACACATTGTTTTCAAGTACAAAAATCAACTTTTCAAGTACAGTTTTCAGCATACCACTTATTAAATCTATATTAATATCCTGTAGACATGGCTGATGTTAATGTAGATTAATATGTGAACCTTGCAGCATGTGGGTCAGACTGACACCATAATGCATGATGTATAGATTTTTGCACCTCTGCTTTTAGGCAGCAGTGTCAGTGTCACTACAGCCACTGCTGTTTGGTAATGTTAGTCTGGTTATGTAAACATCTGACGTGAATGCCTCTGCCTTTTAATTTAGACACAAACAAAACTGTTAAGACTTGGATTTTCACAAGAAGTTAAAATGCATTATCTCTATTTTTTTAACATAATAAATTAATCATCTTGTAATATAGAATGTATATGAATATGGTGGGCTTTACTAAATACGTTAATAGATTTATAGTTACATACTTTTTCTTTTCTATTTACAAAATTTGTGTACCTGCTCAGTCAGGGCTTGAATTTGTAACTTACGTCTCAGTTTATTTAAGTTGCAAACTCAAAATTATACACTAACTAGAAATAATGGCGATAGAAGGATTCAAATGCTGCACCCTGATGTGCACGAAATAACTCCTCAACAAATCATAACCTTAATTTCTAATGATAACTACTAATAAAACTCTGTTTTAAATGTATTTTAAAATTCCTAATAAGGTATTACTGAACTAATTTAGGGAAAAATTAACACTAATCTGTAATAGTTTAGAACTTTCGAAAAACAAATTTCTTTGTGAAAATGTATGCTCACATTCATGTATAAAGCAGCTTAGACATAATCACAGTATACAATTTTCTAATGGCTATAATTCTAGCCATTAGGAGGGCAGTATTATTTAACTATAAATGCAATATATCATTCTTTCTGTGAATAAAAGTTTTTATATAGATGCCTCTAAAATGTTCAGCTTTGAAATTCGCTCTCTGAAATTCAAGTCAGATTAGTTGAACTTTTTTCTATAGTTTCTTAACATATTAACCTTTAAATACAATGTCTCTTTAATTTTTTTAAGCAGCAACACATACAAAACTAGTTTCCTGGCTGTGCTGAAAGGGAAAAATGCATAAATAATTATGTTTACTTTTTGTCTTTTTTTCTATCAGATACTTTAGTTATTTTTTTCTAACAATGTAAGTCTTTAAATCTGTTGCGAAGCAAGTTAATTGAAATGCATCAAACTCTGAACTATGATTCTGGCCGATAGCCAACTCATTATGCATACTAAGCAGCTTAGAGTTATTTATTATTCTATTTAGGAAAAAGAAACGAAATAGAGACATCTTTGGCCTTAGACTGCAAAGCACTATGCACCATAAATATTCTTTAAGTTAGCCACTGTCGTAAATTCTCAAGCTAATAGTCATAGACTTAAAAAAATCTGTTGTTTGTTATTGATAAAAACTCACTAGTCTAAGATTATATATACCATAGTATACTTACAATTACAGTAGAGCAACATGCAAATGTAGTATTTGATTTTAAATCAGGGAACACGTGTATTACTTTGTTAAAAGGTCATTTAAACAAAAACATGAAGTTTCATTTTTTGGATTTAGTAGTCATGAATGCCCTTAATTATGATTAATGAAATCATTATAACGCATTAACATTTGCTGTTATAAGCTTTATATTATTTTTTTTTTAATTATTATCTTATCATCACTCACAATATAGCAGCAATAAAGAGTTTTTAAATGCATTGTTAAAATGTCTATCATCATTATTTTTAGGGAAAAAAAATAAACAGCCAAGGAATAAAGTGTCTGTTGAATGTCTCTGTTATTGCTGTTCTTTTCTCTGAAAGCACAAAACTGCATTATTGTTTTGTTAGTTCCTGTGAAAATCATAAATTCTGAAACTTGGTTACAGGCTAAGTTGTCATGAAATTGCAAGCTTATAAGCTGCTTCCTCTGTGACTGCGGTGGTGGTGCTGCGGTAGCATTGTCGCCTCACAGTATGACATTGTCCTGTTCGATTCTCAGCTAAAGCGTCTTCTGTGCGAAGACATGCGTGAATGGGCGTACCTTCGTTGAAGGTTGTGTGTCAGAGCTGGCAACTCGGTATGTAAAAATCTACTGCCAATCATTAGCGGACCGGAGTTCCGCTGTGGTGACCCCTAACCAGGAAAAGCCGAAAGATACAACATAAGCTGCTTCCTCTATGAGTGAACAAGTTCTAACTTGCTGTGGATTGGAATCCCCAAACTGCATCTCTCCCAAAAAAACCTTTTTTAAGTGTATGTGCAGGATCCCTGTACCCTCCCCTGATGTGGGGGGAAGCCTCCCATACCCCTGAACTTATATAGACCAATTCAAATGAATTGGGAAATTACCCTCCAAATGGCTGGCACAAAACACTGACAGTGATTTTCTGTGGAGGAGCTCTGATCTTTGACGGGTTGAGCTTTGGGAAACTGATGCTTGAGAGTTCAGTCTTCATCCACCCACAGATTATCCTTGTAAGCCATTACAAACAAATAAATACAGTGATATACTTAACAGATGCTGATATGCAATTCTAATTGTTGTAGCTAGCTAATGCCCTTACCAAGAAGCTTTAGCAAAAGTTAGTGTCTTGTAGAAAACAGTTATTTCCAAATGTTTTGCTGTAAATAAGAAATGAAACAATGCATTACTTTAGTTATTGTCAGATTATTTATGTGAAAGCATAAATAAAAAGGAGAGAAAAGGTAGATGTACATATTCAGTTTACGTTAAGCAGTTCATTTTTTGACAGTGTGTACTCTTGCTAAGTGTATATGATTTATTTAGTCTGCGTTAGTCTGCTATAAGCACTCAAAAGATTGTAACCATATGGAAGCTGACAGATTTAAAAGTATTCCTGGCCCTCCACTTATTATGTGGTTATGGGGAAGTCAAAAAAAGATCGTTGGGTTTAACTGAATTATTTAGTTATTTATTTAGTTATTTATTTATTCATTTATTTATTTATTTGTGTATTTATTTATTTATCTCTCTCTCTCTCTCTACACACACACACACACACACACACACACACACACACACACACACACACACGTGAGATCTCAATTACTCAGGTAAAGATTTTTCAAAAAAATGTTTACTCGTATCATCTGGGAACCATCCATTCTTTTAAATTTGTCTCATCCCACTTAAATAATTGAGTGCACTCATCTATATAATTTCTGTAGCTTTTCTTACTTAAAAATTCTGTTTCTGTACTCCCCCACCCCTTTTTTTAACCCATGTTTTTCCAAGTTTCTTTGTGGTCTGTATAGCTTGAAACAGTAGTTTTTTTTCTCTGTACACAGAAATCCTGAGAGATACAAGTCAAAAACTGACTTGTACTGGGACCCCTCTGTCATGAAGACCCTATTCAGAAAGCAAACAACTGCAGTTTGTCTGATATCAACACTATTTGTTGAGTAATACATTAATTTAACCATATCGTACTTAATGAAGACAGATCGTTTTTTCAGTATTTACAAAGGAAAATTTGTTACATCACATTTATCTAGTATGAAGCAGGATGTGAGTTCTACCTTCCCCAACAAAATAATGCAATATACATTTATATTCCATCTTGTCGTAGAAAGGAGCACATAATTGTAAGTAGCAAATTAGAAGCTGAGGATCACACTTTCTTCACATGAACATCTCATGAAATTTAACACTTTACCTTTTAACATACAGTCCTTTGTATAGTTCATTTGTTCAGATTTGGGTTCGATTTTGCTATACCAGTCTGTTAGGCATTACATCACTCACCTTGAATTTGTAAAAATAATTATATGTACCAGCACCAAAATGTATAACATCAGTGTAGAAAGTTACTGGAGAACATTTAAATGCATACATATGTATACCTTACAACTCAGTTTTCATTCAAGTTTAAGTAAGGCCATTAACCTAATAGAAACCATCTTAGTTCTTTGTGTATTATGTAGTTTAAAGTAATTATGCAACTTAGATGAAATATATACATTAGTTACTTTACCACAACAATAGGTGTATGTGTATGTATATTATGCATGTTTATATATATATATATATATATATATATATAGATACATATGTATATATATATATATATATATATATATACATACATACATATATATATATATATATATATATATATATATATACATATATATATATATATATATATATATATATATATATATATATATATATATATATATATATATATATATATATATATATATATATATATATATATATATATATATATATATATATATATATATATATATATATATATATATATATATATATATATATATATATACATATACATATATATATATATATATATATATATATATATATATATATATATATATATATATATATATACAAACATTGTCTAACATCCTTTTACCAAAATAGTTGCTGTATGTGTAAATTATCAATTGAACTCTTTATTAACTGCAGACTTTGTCAAATGATGGAGATGTCAAATGGCAGACTATGGGTTGTAGCAGGTAAGCGTGGGTTTCTGTTCTTAATGCCCACAGACACTGGAACACAGACGTGATGTAATGCCTATTATTGGACCAACACAGGTTTTGCAGTTGCTCAAGCTTTTGAGATGGTTCATCTGGAGTTGTACTCCTGTGGCTTCTAAGACACCTGACTCCTGCACGTTATAACTCCTGATGAAGGGCTCATGCCAGCTCAAAAGCTTGAAGAATAGTTAAACTTATGTTAGTCCAATGAAAGGTATTACATCACTTCTGTGTTTCAGTGTCTCTGTGTTTTCTGTTAGTGGACCAGCATAGCACTTCTTATTTATTTTTTTTTTTATTCTTATTTTGAAAACTTTATGAGGGGTAGGACTATGTGTTTGCAAGGGTTTATGGGTTAGTGTTAGAATAAGGTTAGTTAGGATTCTAGATGGTAAGAGTATGTGTGGTTGTGTGAGACTGTTTGCAGGTTAGGGTTAAAGTAAGGGCTAGGTAGTAGGCTAGAGAAATGGAGTTTGTTTGTGAGAATGTGCGGGTTATGGTTAGAGTAATAACTAGGCAAAGGGACAGATGTAGTGCTATGCATTGTGTGTTATTGTTGCTGTATTGAGTGTATGCCTAATGTATCTTGTGTAGTGGTACTATTACGGAAAGGGATTTCTTAAGATAAATTGTTGGGTTAGGAATGAATTAGGGGCATGGGTGGAGACTGGGTTAAGGTTAGACTTAGCACACATTAGTAGATTGGGAAGTGTTAAGCTAAGGGAGAGAGACTGGAGCTGCAATTCAGTAATTTAGATTTAGGGAGTTGGGGGAGATTTTAGGGTTAGGCATTGTTAGGCTACTCACCAGTGTTTACCAGTGATAGCCACAGTCAGTTTTTGAAATGTCAGTATACACAAGCACCTAGTCAAACAGGTAACTTTTATTTGGTTCAAAATAACAGTTTAGTAGAAATTATGTTATCTCAAACATACTAGCATTAGCTTAGAAATGCAGTGCATTATGGTATACGTGCACTCTTAAAATACCAATAGTATGCAGTAGTCTTAAAGTGGTAATGGCTATGGTACATATTTACAACATAAACAAGTATTCTTGCAATTGTCTTTTACTTATCACATAGTAATCAAGGAATTTAGGTATAAAGAGTGGAAGGAGAGGTTTAGGGAGCTGTGGCGGTCTTAAGGTTTAAGGATGTTTGGGGTGTTTTAGTGTTTGGGACCAATCAAAAGTATTTAGGAGTAGGGGTAGGAGTAGAGTGTTAGGGTTACAGGAGGATTGGGGAATATAAGTTTAGTGAACAAGAGGGGAGTTTTAAGGTTCAAGTCAGGGTTTTGGGACAGCCATGTAGTTCCGTAGCAAAGGGTTGTGGTTGAATTATGTAATTTTGGAGGATGAGACTGGTGCTTGATGGGTTTCTGACTGCAATCAATGGAATGGGTGTGGATGAGTTTTTCATCACTATAAGTAAGTTTTGTTTTGATGATACAGACTCTAAGCATGTACATTCATATGTATGTATATGTGTTTATGTTTACTTCTTTATTCCATACATAGATTCTGGTGGTGTTCAGAAAGTTCTATAACACTACCACACAATGCTAAATATTGCATTGTGGACTGCCATTGTTTACACAGACATATAATATTCAGCATAGTACCATCATTCCTAGGAAAGGGCTGCATAATAAAACATTGCACTGTGGTAATGGCAGTAATCATGCTGGTAGAGTGCCTATGCTTTGGGAGGTCTCATGACTACTGGAAGCATCAAAGAGGTGGTATGTCTAATACTATATACAAACTTGTAATTAAAAAGTCCATTTGACTTGAGAAAATGCTTTAAACAAACAAGGCATGTCAACCTGGTCATGCTGCAACAGTTTATTGGGGAATGTTAAGCACTTTCATTCCCACAGTGTAAAATGGAAATTCGTCAGAACTAAAAACAAATCACTTCCTCTTATTTTGTAAGAAAGCATCATGTCCTGTGACCCTAGCAGTTTCATACTAAAAGTGCTAATAATTAAAATAAAATACCTGAAGGTTCATAGATAAATATTAGGCTATTAGTCTGCAGACTATTACAGTCCTTAGCAATAATCACAGGTGAGAATCAAACCATGCACCTTGTATTTTAGAGGTAGAGACTTTAACCATCATGCCAAACAATACTGACACCCAGGCTTTGACATCAAAACATTCAATTAATAAGCATTGACATGGTCTGCGCATGCTCCAGGGATTAGCCAATAGCAGACTAAACCAATGTTGTGTTTTTACAGTAGGCATGCCTCCCAGCATCTCCCACACCCCTCCTAATTATATATTGTAACTCCAAGATTGCATAATCCCTGGGGAAATGGAATATTCCCCTACTCCGTGATTGTCGGTCTTACCCAGCTGTCAGTCATCTGTCTACTTCAACCAAATCGTTGACATTGTCTTTTTTTTTTTTTTTATTAACAGGTGTGAATTTTTCTTTTTTTTCTGAAAAAAATAGAGAGGATAAGTAGCAAGGATCAGCTATGGGGAGGAAGGAGGGTATAGAAGCAGACAAACACATAATTTGGACAACGATTTGCATGGAAGGGATAGACACAAGAGGAGGGCCAGGGTGGAGAGACACACGCAGAGAGTTGAAAACTGATGATGTGGAAGAATGGACAACAAACAGGGTATAGTGAGTGACACAGAAGGCATGGCAGTACCATGATGGAGGAAAGGTTGGGGGACCTAGGGCCTGCTAGGTCATTCCTGATGAAATCCATCCAAATGTCAGTCACTTCCATAGCTGACATCATGGGTGGGCACTACTTCAGGAGACCCAATGGTTAGGGCTGCCTGGCCATGTGACTCAATCAACTACACAAGGAGAAACTGAAGCATGCCTTCATGGTTGTCTAGGTGCTGGCCTATCTCAGATCTCACCAGTCACTCCTCTGTTAAATTACTGGGTGCACCAGAAGGATACTTTTGGATAACTTTCGGAATCGGTCCCTCTATCCCCTACCCCCCACCCTCCTTTGAGCCCTCTAGATCATCTTACACAGACTGAAAAGAGGCATGCTTGGGGATCTACTGGTTTCCTAAAAGCAGACAAAGTGGTCACTTTAGGCTGTAATGTTTACTGCTTCACCTTAGCTTCCACCAAAATTGGCCCTGTAGAAACAGAAAGAAAGAAGAAAAACAGAGTGGCACACACGCACTGTAAATAAATTATATAGGACAATAGATACAGCTATTACCTGCATTTACCCTGATACCTGAATGGCCTGGCCAATCTGCTTTGGTAAGCTGCTATGTTCATCTCAACCTCCTCCACTGCTGTTAAATAAAACTCAGGTAGCAATCACTACAGCATATCCCTGATGAAGAGAAGACTATTATAACAACAAGGGGTAGGCAGCATGTACACTGCCAACCCATGTACTGAATGGTAGTAGTATGTTCTCTCTCTAACCTCAGCTCCCATTGGGTAATGGGTCCAAGTGACACATCTGCTAGTCATTGTACTTGTACTTATACTGCTCACCAGAGTGTGTCATGCCTGTGACATCACTTAGCATCCTGATAAGCTGGTGACAGACATCAGTCGTATAAAATGGACCAGCATAGTGACCCAACAGGAGTCCTATATATTCACAGTACAGAAGGTGGAGGCAGATTTCTGTCTGCTGGCTGCAGCATTTAGGAAACATGCTGAATTCCACAGCACTTGAGATCATGTCTTCTTTACATGTTAGCATAAGGAGGAAAGTGGTAACCAAGTACAGCGCAATTTGTACTGGACACCGTATGACAACATCACTGGTTAACATGGTTGTATAATATCTTTATAATCTGTAGAGGGTTCACCTGAACCCATTTGCCCAATGGGAGGCTGAGGTTAGAGAGGGTGAGAGAGAGAACTACTGCTATCAATAGTATCCAGAGGTGGAGATATGCTCTAGAGAGGAGAGGAATGAAGGTCAGCAGGAATAAGACAGAATATATGTGTGTGAATGAGAGGGGGGATAGAGGAATGGTGAGGATGCAGGGAGTAGAGTTGGCGAAGGTGGATGCATTTAAATACTTGGGATCAACAGTTCAGAGTAATGGCAAGTGTGGAAGGAGGTGAAAAAGAGAGTACAGGCAGGGTGGAAGAGTGAAAGGGAAGGTCTACAAGAGGGTAGTGAGACCAGCTATGTTATATGGGTTGGAGACAGTGACATTGGCAAAAAGGCAGGAGTCAGAGCTAGATGTGGCAGAGTTAAAGATGTTAAGATTTGCACTGGGACTTTCGAGGGTAGACAGGATAAGGTATAAACATATTAGAGGGTCAGCCCAGGTTGGACAGTTTGGAGACAAAGCCAGAGAGGCGAGATTGTGTTGGTTTGGACATGTGCTGAGGAGGGATGCTGAGTATATTGGGAAAAGGATGCTAATGATGAAGCTGCCAGGTGAGAGGAAAAGAGGACGGCCTAAGATAAGGTTCATGGATGTGGTGAGAGAGGACATGCAGGTAGCTGGTGTGACAGAGCAAGATGCAGAGGACAGGAAGAAATGGAAACAGATGATCCTCTGTGGTGACCCCTAATGGGAACAGCCGAAAGAAAAAGAAGAAGACTAATGTGGAAGGGAGGCTCTATGAGCTTTGCTGTGCCCGTACATGAACACAGAGTGTACACATCCTGTCAGCCTGGCCACAAACATAGCCCAGCATGACTGATGGTGACCATTTGAATTATCATGGGTCTCAGAATACCAAGTCCCATATTCTGGAGACTGAATTAACAAAAATCCAGACATACATATACCTTTTCCTCTTGGTATTGAAGGATGTGAGGGTTGGGAATTATACTTGATTAGTCTATGTACAGACTGATGAGCAATTTCTTTATCTGTAATTAAAAATATAAATACATCAAGTCTGAGATTGTCATTTCTTGAATCCCCAAATGATGTGGATACTCTACAAAAGGGCCTTACAGAAACAGATTATTGTTGCCAGAGCCATGGGCTCAAGCTCAATGCCAAGAAATCTTTAGTTATCCCCTTTGGGAAAAAACATGTACCCATGAATTACCACATTGGTGGCAATACACTAAACACCAAAAGTGTGATAAGGGACTTAGGGACACAGGTCGACAGTGTTCTCACCTTCGATAACCACATCACCACAACATTCAGGAAATTCTTCTATGTGGCACACCTCATCACTAAGGGCTTTTCATCCAGAAAAAAGGAGGTCATTGTCCCACTGTACTCATCTCTCATTAGACCCATTATAGAATACAACGCCCCATTTGGTATGTACCTCTCAAGACATCTGCAACAACTGGAAAGGCCAAAGAATAACCTCACTAAAAGAATCATAGGCCTAAAGCAGATGCCGTATGCTGACCACCTTAAAAAACTCCAGCTATACTCTGTCGCATATTGTCTACTCAGAGGCGATCTCTGCTTAACATACAAGGCCATGTCAAACCCAGAGCTGTTGGACATGCTACACTTAAAGAAATCCCAATCCCTCAGAGCCACATGTTCCAGGGATCTAAACCTTGTCATCACAGTAAACAAAACATGCTGGAGGGATAGGATCCTGACCCAGAGACTCCCCAGACTCTGGAATAGACTGCCCATACATGGCAAGCAGAGCGCCTCTCTGGCCCTCTTCAAAAGAAACCTTGACGATTGGATGGGAGAACGGAAATTCACCCCAGGGATCACGTCAGTCGCCCTGCTAGATAGGGGTCCAGAGAAGTAAATAGTGTGGAAAGAAATAGCCAGGGAATTGTTATGACTAGGCTTGTATAGGCCCTAGGGCCGATAGCCTAGTACCCACCTATGAACCTATGTTCCATTTTCTCTGAGGTATGGTGATCTAGGAGCTGATATATATATATATATATATATATATATATATATATATATATATATATATATATATATATATATATATATATATATATATATATATATATACACCAAAGTACTTTCAGGAACAAAAAGACAAACTAAACCAAACCACCGCCAAATCTGGGTACACCAGGGTATCAACGCAATCCAGTTTAAATGTTTCCACCACGAAAGGACGAACACACTGAGTAAAATTGAGATGGTTTTATTAAGCTATAAACCAAAGCTTTTCGTTGGCGCCTTGCACCAACTTCTTCAGACAAATGAATACACGCGCGCCATTACAAGTCCTTAAATATTCAAAACAGTTAAAAACACGCCCCCCCTTTTTTTCTCTCTAATAAACATTTAAAGGTGCTGTTATTGAAACCCAATAACAACCTGAAATGTAGTATACAAGTGATTATAAGCGTAAACATAAGCATGTAAAACTTATTAAAAAAAATAATAACATCCAATACACTGTAATAGACTATAATAAAAACAACAATGAAAACAATTAACTCGATAAAGACTAACGAACTCATAGCCTTAAAAAATATGAAGGCATATGTAAATTATGACATCTAGCATAAAGTCAGAAACAGTTATAGTGTACAAGTACTTATTAATTAGGAGCTTACATCGTGCATGCAGGCCATATTAAAGATGTAAAATATAAAATATAAAAATAAAAATAAAAATAATGTGTAGATATAAAATTTATATTAATATATAAGATGTATAACTAGTGTAGCATAAATCAGTCAACATGACTTTGACTAAAACTATGTCAAACAATCTAAATCTAAAATTCTATATCTAAATATAAAGACATTGTTCACCATCAATTAGATTAATTTATAAATTTTAAATTACATTACAAATCAAAGTGGTTAAATTTATATTTATTTTTATACTAAGTGCGACGCCAAAAAGGTTGATGCGATATTATTAACCTTAGTCATTAATAAAATCAAAATTAAATTATTAATAGACCAGAAGCTAGGAATGCCTCAACAAATAATACAGAATCCAACAAATATAATGGTTAATGGTTAAGGTGTTTGCCTTACAAACACAAGGTGTAGGGTTTGAGTCTCACAAGGGATAATTGGCTAGGCTTAAAATGGCTCACAGAGGCAGTTAGCTTAGTACTAATCTATTAACCTATAATCACTAAACTCGTCACCTCGCTAAACTTCTTAGTTTAAGAAAACAACTAATAGATAGCGAGCTGTTGATACCTGGGAGGTGATATGCCTTTAATTATAGAATTTTAGATTTAGATTTAGATTGTTTGACATAGTTTTAGTCATAGTCATGTTGACTGATTTATGCTACACTAGTTATACATCTTATATATTAATATAAATTTTATATTTACACATTTTTATTTTTATTTTTATATTTCATATTTTACATCTTTAATATGGCCTGCATGCACGATGTAAGCTCCTAATTAATAAGTACTTGTACACTATAACTGTTTCTGACTTTATCGACAAACACCAAAATCCAAACTAACGAAAGATGAGCCAAACAAAAGAAAGCGCTCCTATACACAAACCACTTTATTCACGATAATCCAAAAAAAGTCTTAAAGTGTGCAGAATACACATACACTTTTCGTCGCTTTAGATTGCAGCAACTTCCTCAGAAGACAAAATACTGTTATTGATGGTACGTTTAAGTAGTAAATGTGGAAAATAATTATTGACTCATTAATTGGTTAATTAATTACAACCAGTTCTCATCACTGCCAATCAAGTAAAATTTAAAAGCCAAGGCAATTCCTAAGTTCTAAGAGAAAATACATTATTAAAAACTACATTTAAAAACACTTAGAAACAGTAAAATGCATAAATTTTGTCTTTTACGTCAAACTAATAAGGGGAACCAATTATTTCAAGCATTTACAGTAGAAATAATACATAAAAAGGCAAGCAAAGAAAAAACAAAAAAGGGTTAGTTATTCCCTTATTTGCATTTTTAAAATACCACTAAAAACTGGCTTAAGCTATTTCAATCACTTATACTCAAAGCCAGTCATACCAGAATAAATACATCCTAATGTTAAAGTCACTTGTATTTAAGTGTTATGTTGTCAAATAATGCAACAGTTATATCATTAAAATGGATGATTATGTTAGTAAATTCTTAATTATAAAATAAATTATAAAATTAAAAATATGTATAATTAATCATTGCAATAAGAATATTAATATGTACAGAAATAAATATAACTATATACAAATCAGTATAAAAATAGATATAAAAATAGTTGGTAAGGCTTTCAAATATTAATAAAAATATTAAATATAGTTATCATCAAACCATATTAACAAATATAGTAAATATATACAAATATAAATATATAAATATATATGTATAAATAATGAGTATAATAAATATAATAAAAATATATATATTAATATACATAAAATAAAATATTATAATAAATATCTCTCATAAATGGCTATACTAATGTATTTACAATAATCATTAGTAAGCAATTGATATAGTACTATAATGTGATACCATATTAATGTATCATAGTACTAATCTACTGTTATAGTAGATAAAATGTAATATTCAAATCAATTATTGTCTGATGTATTTGAGACATATTTAATTTATATATAATTAATATATAATAAATATACCTACTATTTCTATATGTTAGTATGATGATGTTACCTTTCCAAATTTTTTAGTCTTAAAATACATTTAATGGATGACATCTCATTGATACCAGGGGATTGATTGGCATTTGTTGTAAGTTGCCAAATTAATTCTTTCCGTTCAAGTTTTAGTGGTTCATAGAGACACCTAGGGTCAAGCGCTACTTGGTCGATGATCTTGAATTGAAAAGAATGTCCTTCATTAAGGTGGCAATGTCTAGCCAGGGCATTATCCAGTTTAATTCTATTAATACTGTAAATGTGTTCATATATTCTCTCATGTAATTTCCTATCTGTTTTCCGTATGTAGAAGGCTGTACACTTTTCACACTTTGCCATGTAGACCACTTGGCGACTACTACAATTAAATTTTTCTCTCATTCTGTAGGTTTGATTCCTTATTTTAAAAGTGTTGCCTTCTTCTATAAATTTACAATAATTGCACATATTACATTTGAACATGCCAACATTGAGTCTAAAATTAGACTTCTTGGACTGTAAAATTTCCTTAAAATTCTGGCTTCTCCTATAAACTAGTTTAGGTTTATCTGGTAATAAATCCCTAAAACTACTATCCGAAACCAAGAGATGCCAATTCTTATTTAAAATATTATTAATATCAAATGCATCCAGGTTAAAACAAGTAATAAAACTATAAGTAAGGGTCAGTCTTGCTTCTTTCCTTACCATTTGGACTGACTCATTACTTTCTGTTGACATTGTACCTAGTATTGGGGAATAAATCCCTTCCCATCTTTTGTTCTTAACTTCAGTAACTATATTGTCAATAAATTCGCCAGGGTAACCCCTCTGTAAAAAGAACTTTTCAAGAAGGTTACATTCATCTAAAAAATCGGTGTCATTTGTGGTCATCCTTGCCGCCCTAACAAGTTGACCTTTTACTACTGCTTTCTTCTGAAAAAGTGGGTGGCTACTCGAGAAATGAAGAAATGTGTTAGAATAAGTTTCTTTTCTATATATAGTAGCTATGTACCTTCTATTCGTATAATCTTTCCTTAAGTTAACATCCAAATAATTAATATTGTCTTTACTATATTTGGATGTAAATTCTAGGAAATCGGTACTGTGATTAAAGGTAAATATAAGCTCATCTATGCCTTCTAATTGGCCATCAAATATCATAAAAATATCATCAAGAAATCTCGTATAAAAAATAATTTTGTCTTTAAACATTTCGTTCTCCAATACAGTAGACCTTTCCCATCGTGCCATTACCAGGTTTGCAATACTGGCACCACATGGGGATCCCATAGCGACACCAATCATTTGGTGATAAATATCTTTATTAAACAAACTAAAATTATAAGAAAGAACTGTGTCAATCAGTTCTATAAGCTGAATTTCGTCGATGGGTGCACCCAGTAACCCCATCATGTCACTGACCCATTCAATTGCTTTATCATGGGGGATACAAGAATACAAGTCCTTAACGTCAAGTGTAACAAACAGCCCTGTATTTGAAAATTGTAAGTCATTGATAGATCTAAGAAATGACCACGAATCCTTTGAAATCTGTTTCTCTAACTTTATATACTTCTGAAGGGTTTTATCTATCACTTTTGCACAAGTATATGTCATACTCCCTCTTCCATCGACCAGTGGTCTCATAGGTGGGTGTTCCAGGTTTTTATGTACCTTAGGAATACCAAATAGAACAGGTGTCCTAACGTGTGCTTGTTGTAAAAAATTATATAAATCGTTGTCTATCCTCCTTTCAATAAATAATTCTTCAAAAAGTGATTTGATTCTATTGGCCGCTATATTCATTTCGTTCAAAGATGATTTCATATAAGTTTTGCTTTCTAGAATTGCTGTCATTCTGTCCTCATAGTCACTATTAAACATTATTACTAACCCCCCTCCCTTGTCAGGCTTCATGACTCGAATTGGTGCCCGCTTTAAAAGGTTTAATAAGTCCCTTTCTTCTTTTGTCAAGTTATACTTATACCTATTTTTAGATTCCTTCAAGTTCCTTAGATCTACTTCCATACTTTTTTCAAATAGTACTAGTGAAGGGTGAAGGGGGGGGGGGGTTATACACACTTGAAACAAAGAAATCAGATCTTTCACTAAAATTCTCTCCCATCAAGAATAATAAGTTCAATTTCCTTGTAAAAAGTTTCAAATCTATCAGGGTGTGAGCGACATTAAATGTAGTACTAGGGACAAAAGTGTAACCTTTACTCAGTAGGGCCACAGTTTCATTACATATAGTCAAACTAGTATAATTATATATTTTAAAGTCCGCCTCTACATTCATTATGACTGTACACTTTTGTTGGTAGTGGCCAAATGTCGGGATAGTAACGTCATTTACTACCACTTCCTCCTCTTGTTCTTCTGGTTCCTCTTGTTCTGATAATTGGGCCACGAGGCTGAAACCCGAAAATTTTGATTCCCAAACCTTGTTCAATTATTGTTGTGTTGGTTTGGTCTATCAGAATTATTTTCATTTGTGGTATTTCTTTGTTGGGCCAGTCTTTCACTCCTCCTAACGTCACTGACATTGTTAGAAGGTAGCCTAGATCGAGGTGGAGGTGATAAATTAGTTTCAGGCTGTTGTACATCTGGGCTTGTTCTTTGTCCAGAATGGGTCTCAGTTTCTAACACAATGTCTTGTTCGTTAACCATCATGTTACCAAGTCGGGGAGGGTGCGGGTAGGCTTTCCCTTCCCCATAGTCTTTTAGGTCTCTATTAATTTTCTTTATTTTAGTACTGTTCATCTTTGTCACATGGTCGTCAATACTTAAAAAACATCGGTCATATTCAAACTGGTATCTGGTAAAGTTAATATCATTTTTAATAGAATTATCAATTGCTTCTAGCTCATTTAGTAAGTTGTCCACCATTTCCTGGTAAAAGGTGCAAAACAATTCTAGCAGTTCTAGCCCATGTCTATCAAATAATGTTATGAGTGCAGCATGAAATTGAGTACCTTCTATTAACCCCGAAGGGAATTGCCAGTGCCTGAGACCTTTAGGTACTATCTTCAGCCTTATACATTCGCGAAAATATGCAATTTCTAGTTGCAACTTGCGAGTTTTAAACAATTTACTGTCAAAAACATTCAGTTTCTCATTAATGTCATTATTTACCTCTGATTCAGATCGGGTAGGGCCGTTCGCCTGTAAATTGTTAAAAGTAAAAGTCCTGTGCGCCCATGTTGCAAGTGATTCGCGTGCGATAGACCTTTGGTTACTAGCCGGCACTCCTTCACGTTGGGTACTTGTTATTACACCTTTCCGGCCATGTGGTAGTTCCCTTGAGTTCCGTTAACGTTTATATTATCATTAGATCCAAAATTATTCCTTATGCCAAACCGCCCAGCGTTTCCTTCAGCCATCCGGTTACCTGATAGTGTTCCTGTAAGGGGCTGTCGGTTGACGTCATCTATCTGTTGAGAAAGTCGGTCGACTTTCTGTGTAAGCAATTCTATGAGGGCTGTAAGGTTCCCGTCGCCCTCATCCCTTTCCGAAGTGGATGTTGAAGCACTCTCTGTGTTTGGTTCCATACCAAACTATCGACAAACACCAAAATCCAAACTAACGAAAGATGAGCCAAACAAAAGAAAGCGCTCCTATACACAAACCACTTTATTCACGATAATCCAAAAAAAGTCTTAAAGTGTGCAGAATACACATACACTTTTCGTCGCTTTAGATTGCAGCAACTTCCACAGAAGACAAAATACTGTTATTGATGGTACGTTTAAGTAGTAAATGTGGAAAATAATTATTGACTCATTAATTGGTTAATTAATTACAACCAGTTCTCGTCACTGCCAATCAAGTAAAATTTAAAAGCCAAGGCAATTCCTAAGTTCTAAGAGAAAAGACATTATTAAAAACTACATTTAAAAACACTTAGAAACAGTAAAATGCATACATTTTGTCTTTTACGTCAAACTAATAAGGGGAACCAATTATTTCAAGCATTTACAGTAGAAATAATACATAAAAAGGCAAGCAAAGAAAAAACAAAAAAGGGTTAGTTATTCCCTTATTTGCATTTTTAAAATACCACTAAAAACTGGCTTAAGCTATTTCAATCACTTATACTTAAAGCCAGTCATACCAGAATAAATACATCCTAATGTTAAAGTCACTTGTATTTAAGTGTTATGTTGTCAAATAATGCAACAGTTATATCATTAAA
The DNA here is from genome assembly GCF_019279795.1 of Protopterus annectens. Classification (NCBI taxonomy): domain Eukaryota; kingdom Metazoa; phylum Chordata; order Ceratodontiformes; family Protopteridae; genus Protopterus; species Protopterus annectens. Next base: position 1,833,983,915 of record NC_056725.1, read on the forward strand.
ATGGATGATTATGTTAGTAAATTCTTAATTATAAAATAAATTATAAAATTAAAAATATTTATAATTAATCATTGCAATAAAAATATTAATATGTACAGAAATAAATATAACTATATACAAATCAGTATAAAAATAGATATAAAAATAGTTGGTAAGGCTTTCAAATATTAATAAAAATATTAAATATAGTTATCATCAAACCATATTAACAAATATAGTAAATATATACAAATATAAATATATAAATATATATGTATAAATAATGAGTATAATAAATATAATAAAATTAATGTCTTTTCTCTTAGAACTTAGGAATTGCCTTGGCTTTTAAATTTTACTTGATTGGCAGTGACGAGAACTGGTTGTAATTAATTAACCAATTAATGAGTCAATAATTATTTTCCACATTTACTACTTAAACGTACCATCAATAACAGTATTTTGTCTTCTGAGGAAGTTGCTGCAATCTAAAGCGACAAAAAGTGTATGTGTATTCTGCACACTTTAAGACTTTTTTTGGATTATCGTGAATAAAGTGGTTTGTGTATAGGAGCGCTTTCTTTTGTTTGGCTCATCTTTCGTTTGTTTCTGACTTTATGCTAGATGTCATAATTTACATATGCCTTCATATTTTTTAAGGCTATGAGTTCGTTAGTCTTTATCGAGTTAATTGTTTTCATTGTTGTTTTTATTATAGTCTATTACAGTGTATTGGATGTTATTATTTTTTTTAATAAGTTTTACATGCTTATGTTTACGCTTATAATCACTTGTATACTACATTTCAGGTTGTTACTGGGTTTCAGTAACAGCACCTTTAAATGTTTTTTAGAGAGAAAAAAAGGGGGTGTGTGTTTTTAACTGTTTTGAATATTTAAGGACTTGTAATGGCGCGAGTGTATTCATTTATCTGAAGAAGTTGGTGCAAGGCGCCAACGAAAAGCTTTGGTTTATAGCTTAATAAAACCATCTCAATTTTACTCAGTGTGTTCGTCCTTTCGTTGTGGAAACATTTAAACTGGACTGCGTTGATACCCTGGTGTACCCGGATTTGGCGGTGGTTTAGTTTTATATATATATATATATATATATATATATATATATATATATATAAATAAAATTAAGGGATGTGGAAAGCTTGTTCCCCACATAAGGGGGTACAGGAGGGCTTATACCCTCAAAAAACAAGTTTAAAGGAGAAGAGCTATTTTAGATATTTGTTCTTTTCATGCATTTTTATCTTTTTTGGCATATCAAGACAAGGCATTGTGAATCCCACATTTCAGTAAGGAATAAATGCTGACAGTAGCTGGTAACAGGCAAGTTATGACAATGAGTCAAAGATCACTGTACTGTAACATCTCATTGGCATATTCACAGTGCTGTGGTATTGAAGTGGCTGAAAAACACTGGAAACATGAGCCACAAAGAATCACAGAAAATGATGTTTATATCACATGGGATCACCCAATACCAACAGTTGAAAGGCTAGATACTAGAAAACAGGATATAATGGTCTAAGAAAAAAAGACAAAGTAGCATTGATCATTGAAATCTCCACACCCAGTGACTACAGTGTCTTGTTTACAGAGACACACAAAGTCATAAAATACGTTGATCTGCAGGCAGAAATGAGAGCCATATGGAAGAAAGATACCCAAACAGTTCCAGTAGTAGTAGGAGCAACTGGTCTTATAAAAAAATCATTTACAATCGTATTTAGATATGTTACCAATTCCTGTAACACCGTACGAATTGCAGAAGGAGTAATTTCTTAGCACATTGTGGGTGCTGCCAAGAGCACTTTTGTCTAACATCAAAGAGTGAAACAATACTAATTTCATGAATTTTAATTGTACTTTGACTTAGGAATGGGGTCCATTCTGGTCATGGCATTAGAAACCCAAAAGACTAGAAGAAATTAAAAACTTTGAGACTCTATTTAATAACTGAGTTTAGAACCATGTACACATACGGAAAGCAGGCAGGACAATTGGTAATGGACATCAAAACTGCATAGCCACACATAGAGGAATAAGAACAAGAAGAACACATAGGCAACAGCACTGTGTATGGGGTAACAGCACAATGGCATGACAGGGCACTGTCCTGCTGCTGTGGAGGTGGGGGTACCCAGACAGAGCTTACAGCACAAGGGCATGGCAGGGTCTTGTCCTGCTGTTTGAGGAATGTTGTCAGGCATTATAACACAAGGTCCTGACAGGCCTTACAGCACAAGGGCACTACAGGGTCTTGTCCTTTTGTATGAGGGGTGTTGTCAAGCATTATAGTAGAAGGACATGACATTGTACTGTCCTGCTGTGGAGCAGGACCCTGACATGCCATATAGCACAAAGGCATGACATGGCGCTGTTCTTCTATTACACAGGCCCTGACAGGACTAACAGTATAAGGGCAAGGAAGGGTTCCGTCTTGCTGTTTGGGGGAGCAACATATCATATGCACATTGACAGCAAGAAATCCTACAGGGGAAAGAAGGGCTCCTGTACAGATACCACAGCAGTTGTTATAAGCATAGTACAGCTAGTAGGCAGTGGTGACCTGCCCAGTGCACCTGTCATAAGACCACATGGAGTAGGTGATGAGTGTGCAGTACCTGAAAAGAGTATAGTCACATCAAGGTACCAGAGGGACAAGGATGAGACATGTGGGTTTGCCATGCACAGTCATACTGTACCCACATTAATCCACATGTGACATCCATATGTGTACATGTCTTGTTATAGGACCAAGAGAATGGCAACAGCTGGAAAAGTTTACCACACCCCAGGTACAGGTATTAATGCAGGCCTTATGCATTGTACAAGTTCAAAGCAGAGAAGGCTTTCCAGGGACAGCGACTGCAGACGGTGGTACAGGCATACATAACAGGATAATGGTATAGGTACATTGCAAGGTCACTGATATGATACTGCATGACAAGAACAAGGTACAGGAAACACCAGGGTCAGATATACTTCAGAAGTAAGACCACTAACACAGAAGAGACTCACAGAGGTGGAAGAGTTCCTGGTAACCCTGTCCAGGCAAGGATGCAAGAGCTGAGCTGGTGATGACTGACACATGTCTGTATGGTATGCAGCAGGTTAGTCCCTAATATAGAGTACCTACCCACATGTCTGACAGTTTATACATATGAACATATTTGCATATTTCTTTTCCATTTACATTGAGTTTGCACATTCATCCACTTGTACTGCAAGTTATACGTAGCCTCATTTGGCAGATAGCTGATTCTTATAAACAGGTTTGTCTTCCATAGGAAGTGACACATAGGTTCTCCTTCTACTACAGATATGTTATCTTTTTGCTTTCACAGGTTCTTAATAGTGTAAAGTTCAGCACAATAGCAGGGTGCACCTTTCATATAAACAGGTCAGTTGTGGCTGATGACAGCAACACCATTTGCATGACACAGTCTGATGACACAGTGGCATTGTCAGCTATGATAACATTGTAAAGCGTGTGGGTGCACACATACATACACACACACACACACACACACACACACACACACACACACACACACACACACACATACACACCAACATTGTATGATATTTGAGGAGCATGCATACACACACATACACACACACACACCCATCCCCCAACATTGTATGATGATTGAGGAGCACGCACGCACACACGCACACACACACACACACACACACACACACACACACACACACACACACACACACGTGCACGCACAACCCCCAACATTGTATGATGATTGAGGAGCAGGCTGAACCTCCATCATTGCCTGTGCTTAACATGGGATATCCTAACTGTATTAATCTTGAGCAAGCTACACAGTACTCACTACCATGGACTGTGTCCATAAACCACACTGCAGCCAAGGGGTACACACCCACCACAGGGGAGGAGTGTGTATATGGTCATCACTGTCTTGACTTCGATCATTTCCTCACTGCAATGCCACACTTAGCTTAGTCAAAAGATGTGCTGGTCAGTGACCAAGCTACAGTTAATCACACCATTCAGAACAACAGAGGTTCTGAGTATGCTGTGTGGTCTGTGGGAGGGAGTATGAAATAACCTGCACCATCAAGAGAGTAATGTGCCATACAGGGACAAGGGACAAACATACCCAATGAGAGCAGCAGCTATTGGGATATATAAAAAAAATGCAGCTTTTTATTTCATGTCAGACTTCCTGCCTCAGCTAATGCCTTCTCAGAAGAAAAACCTACATTATCTCTTAAGTGATATTCTATATTCACTTGACATAAAACAACCAGTAACAAAACAAACTCAGTCAAATAATTAATAAAACTGTTATCACAACAAATTTTTATAACATCATTCATTATTTAACTCTCAAAGAGTTTACAAATATGAAACTTTAAAATGAAAAAGCCAATTTCATGCTACTCAAGTCAGAAGTGACAAACTTAATGACACCCATGCAGACGGGAACTGAAAGTTCGACTGCTGAATCCTACACTAAGGCACTGTACGAGCACATCCACTCATGCATGAATCATGCCATCCCAAATAGAACCAAGATGCTCTCCTCCAAAAAAAAGGAAGCCAATCTGGTGGTCCCCTGCCATAAACAAACTTTACAACAAAAGGAAGAAATTGTTGCAGAAAGGAGGAAAATCCCAGGATGCAAAAAACTCCCTTACCAGCCTCAGTAAGAAGCTGAGATCCCTCATAAAATCCTCCAAACTAGCTACGAAAATAAAATTGCCAAAGATTCCAAAGACAACCACAAGGCATTCTATAACTATGTCAAGAATATAAATGGCAATGCTCAGATCTGCTCTGAGCTACAACAGAATGGCATTAAATATACTGATCCCAAGGATATTGCCAATATCCTGGCAGATCAATTCAGTGCCAACTTCACCCCCCTCTCATCCCCTAAATGGCCCATCCCAATGCCGGAAGATTGCCATATTCCTGCAATAATGGCCACACAGGTATAAAATGCTGTCTCCAAATCTAAGAATACAGCATCCATGGGACCAGATGGCATCTCAGGCTGTGTACTACATGAACTACAAAATTAACTGGCACCTCACCTAAGTGTCATGTTTAATCATAGCCTCACTTCAGGCTTTGTGCCCACTGAGTGGAGCACAGCTGCAGTTATCCCACTCCACAAAGGGGATCCACCTTGGATCCCGGGAACTACTGCCCCATTAGTCTGACGAGTCTGATCTGCAAGGCCATGGAATGTATTATCATGGAACTTATAAACAAAGACATTGGCAACCTTCAAACACTTGACCCCACCCAGTTTGGGTTTGTGAAGGGCCGATCTTGCCTTCTGAACCTGATTGACTTCTTTGAATCAGTCTCCAGAGCCATGGACGAGGGTAAGGTGGTCCACACCACCTGTCTGGATCTCGCCAAGGCCTTTGACACCATCCCCCACTCTGGAATCATACATAGACTTACTAAGCTGGGCATTATTCCCTACATCACTTGATGGGTTGCCAACTGGCTTACTGACAGAGCCCACACTGTAAAAAAAGCAGACTCCAAATCCAGCTCCAGACAAGTGGCAAGTGGAGTACCTCAGGGGTTCAGTCCTGGGACCGCTCTTGTTTGGCATCTACTTCTCTGAAGTACAGGCCAACACTAAGGGACTCTGGCTAACAAAGTTCGCAGATGACTGCAAACTGGGAGCCATTATTGAATCCCCAAATGATGTGGATACTCTACAAAAGGGCCTTACAGAAACAGATGCTTGGTGCCAGACAAGCTCAATGTCAAGAAATGCATAGTTATCCCCTTTGGGAGAAAACATGTACCCGTGAATTACCACATAGGTGGCAGTACACTAAACACCGAAAGTGTGATAAGAGACCTAGGTGACACAGGTGGACAGTGGTCTCACCTTCGATAACCACATTACCACAACAGTCAGAAAATCCTTCTATGTGGCACACCTCATCTCGAAGGGCTTTTCATCCAGAAAAAAGGAGGTCATTGTCCCACTGTACTCATCCCTCATTAGACTCATTATAGAATACAATGCCCCATTTGGTATGTACCTCTCAAGACATCTGCAACAAATGGAAAGGCCGCAGAAATACCTCACTAAAAGAATCACAGGCCTAAAGCAGATGCCCTACGCTGACCACCTTAAAAAACTCCAGCTTTACTCTGTCACATATCGTCTACTCAGAGGCGATCTCTGCTTAACATACAAGGCCATGTCAAACCCAGAGCTGTTGGACATGCTACACTTAAAGAAATCCCAATCCCTCAGAGCTATACACTCCAGGGATCTAAACCTTGTCATCACAATAAACAAAACATGCTGGAGGGATTGGTTCCTTACCCAGAGACTCCCCACACTCTGGAATAAACTGCCCATACGTGTCAAGCAGAGCGCCTATTTGGCCCTCTTCAAAAGGAACCTTGATGATTGGGTAAGAGAAAGGAAATTCACCCCGGGGAGCTCGTCAGTCGCCCTACTTGACAGGGGTCTAGGGAAGTAAATAGTGTGGGAAGAAATAGCCAGGGAATTATTATGGCTAGGCTTGTATAGGCCCTAGAGCTGATAGCCTAGTACCAGCCTATGAACTTATGAATATAATTGCCTTAGATATCGACTTCTGTTTAATGAAATGCATTCCCCTACCTGACAGCAAAATCTGTTCTGAAACAGTTCCTTTTAATTCACTAATTTTACCGTTATGACTTTCCCATGTATGCTTAACTGGAGGACTTTCCATATTGTTAAGTCATTTATTTACTCCTGTAACCACCTAACTTTACATTATATATATATATCTATATATATATATATATATATATATATATATATATATATATATATATATATATATATTTATATATATGTATATATATAAAAATTCACAGGGACATTTATTGCATACATTATCCCCTCTGAGTTTCAAGGAAGCCTATGCACAACATCCACTTACTAGTACCCAGTGGACAAATAGAACAATCAGTTTCCACATCTGTATATTCCTACTTCACATGTTGTACACAAAGGTACAATTTTGGTGGATGTTCAGTTAAGAGAAATCTGAGCAGCCCTACTATGCCTGCGCCTTTTGGGATGTGGTAACTGATATCAGTGCAGTTAGTGGCCAGGGCAGTAACCAGTAGCAGGTCAGATGCCAAAGCATGGATATGATTTGTGATACCCAGTTGCATGCTGCCCACCTGGCACAGGAGGATAACAGTGACCAGAGGTGATCCACCAGCCATGAGTTCCTTACTTTTCTGCATGGGGGATAAGAAACATCAGTATCACACTGTGGAGTGCTGGATCTTGGTGCAGACTACAGCATGCTCCTAAAATCACCACTAGAGATGCCCCTGCTGTGTGGCAGTGGTGCTGAGGGAATGCATTCTGCTTAATTGTGTATTATTCTACAAACCACTAAATGTAGTTCCCTTTGTTCTGTAGAAACATCGGGTGTTTAAAACTAGAAGAACACCTGCACAAGGTAAGGTCTATTTTATTATGTGGTGCCACTATATGCTGTGCTGTTCATTTCTTCACTGAGATTAAATTAATAGTGCGGTGGGTCTTACTCATTGTGGTTAATTTTATTTGATGTCTTCACTGGTGATGTACGGTCTGTTTTTCCCCATGGATATACTATTGTGTGATGCTGAAGAGGACTCTGACTGTGTCAGTAATGGTGGTGAAAGTTTGGCATGGTCAGGGGCCACAGTCTCTGTGTTAAACATAGGGAATATGGAATCCATACGCCCTACACAGTCAATGGATTTGGCTTCTGTGTCTGTGGAACTCACAACAGATGCACAAATAGAATGTATAATAGAGAAATTACATTGTAAAAATAAAAGAGAAAATACTAATAGAAACACATCTTCTTTTTAGAAAATAAACCGAACTATGAAACTGCATTATTAAACTGGTATACTGTATAAGAAAATAAACACATGGATGCAAAACAGATGTTTAAGCTTTCATTCTTGATAAATAGCAGAACTTCTTCAGAACACAAGGAAAAATTATTGTGACATTCAAATATTAGAATAACATCATGTGGGAAGACAGTAGCCAATAACAGCTTGTAAGAACATGTGTACAGTAACCAATAAACAGTATTCAGTATTTTAAACAGTACCAATCATATAAACAGAATAAAAATAAAAATGATTAAACATGAGCTAGATAATTAGTAATATGATCTTAAGTATACCATCTCAGTGCACACAATGTTAATGCTGTCATTTAACCCAGGAAAAAACTCCGCATTTAAAAGCAGCTGATATTTAAATTCCCTGACTTCCAGTAACAAGTCAGTATTACCAAAAAAGGAATCCACCTGTTCCAGTACAATGAACTGGAACTTATTGTAAGTAGTGCTATACTTTGCAAGAGCATTATTAAAATTCTTAGATCTGATAGCTCCTAAATGTTCTTTTATTCTGTCAGGCAATCTTCTTTTAGTTTTGCCTACATAAAAACTGTTACATGTATAATAGGTTGCTCCTAACAGATCTAGTGGGAAGTTATTTCTTCCCCTGTGGCACAGGGTCCATCAGGTGCTGCAAGCTCCACTGCTCGTGGGCAGTACAGGGGGTGGTTAATATTTTGGTAGCCATAGATGCCATGGATACCATCCTCCATCTGAACTGTCTCAATGTCTGTAATCCAATAAATGTGCAAAGGACATCATGGAGACTCAGGTTAGCAACACTTCAGTCTTTGCAAAGTTGGTACATGGGGTATATAGGGGAGCACAGTGGATGCCCACACTTCTTCCATGCGTACCCATAGTTCGCCTATGTGTGCCCTGGACCTGTCTGCACAAACCCCTTACAGTGTTGCAGCATCTCTGTCTCTCCAGTGGTGTCACCCTACCTACCTACTACTTTTACACACACACACACACACACACACACACACACACACACACACACACACACACACACACACACACACACAGATTCACTTCCAGTACCCAGTTCCATACATACAGGCATGCATGGTAACAGTACCCTTTCTCAGAACAGTTTTCCTTAGGCTCCTACCCAACTTGCATCGTATACACACAGCATGAAGTTTATTTCAGTTTAATCAGCATGCACACATTTTCACATGGAACACACTGCACACTGTGTTCCCCACCTGTGCAAATGACGTTAACCATGTCCTGCCCTCTGTACTTTGAAATTTAGGTTGCCTATGTCTGTTGCATAGGGTGGCTACTATATGCATTGCCTGGTTGTAGGTTTGCATGCATCAGTGCTGCCATTATGCATATGATTTAATCTTGCCCATATCTGTGGGATAGCCACTCTCACTTGGCCAGTGTCACAGTGTACTACATCAGCCTTTGTCCTGCATGGTTTTCCCCTGCTGCTATCTCCTCCATTATACCACCATCTTGTCCGTTGTCCAGTGCTTGGTGTGGTTGGACATGTTCATCCCACATGCATGCTCCCTGCTGCAGCAATTTCCTCAGTATTACTTTATGTAACATTGCACATAATGAAAATATTTTTGTACATGAGCCAAAGTAATACTGTGGGGCACCACCAGATACATGCGTGCAGTGAAAATTTGTCTTCAGCAGCCTGAACATGAGTTCACTGATGACTCAGGGTTGGGACAGGGCATCATTGTAACCACTGTATGCCACAGTTTGGATTTCTGATTGGTGTCATTAACCATGGCTCCAGGGCATATCCAGAATTTCCAGTAGGATACCCCTGGAGCACATTGCACAAACTATTAATATAGGTCACATGTGTGCCATATGTGGGAGTCATGGGTATTGCCTGGGTGGCCTACAGATTATACCCAGTGCAGTCAGGCTGCCAGACAATTGATGGAATGGTGGCCTTTATGATGTAATATTCCTTTTTTCTGTTTCACAAGGTGAGGACTTTTCCAGTGTGGATGTAGTCTGTGGTCTCTATTACCTCTGAGAAATAAGCTGTATGAAAAAAATCCCACATGGTATTGGCTGTCTCATCTGTACTACAAGGAAACTGCATGTACTTCCCAACATGCTGTAGCATATGGCATGGGGGTAATAGTGGAGTATCCTTGAAGGAGATGTCTAGGATACCCCCAATGTGTTTCCCATTCCTCATTAGTTGCTAAAAAGTAACTGTAGCTAACATTCAAAAATCCACACATAACTTTGTATCCATAGGGATAGGTATTCCATGACTCCAGGACACATCTTGACCAAGTCCTGCACGGTGACTCTACCCACATGGTAGAGGTCTGTAATTTGTGTCATGAAGGGCATGAAATGCATGTCTACCAGTGGTGAGTAAGTCCTCTTACATATACAAGTTTGCTAATGCTGCAGCTACAGTGGTGAATATCATTGGTGCTAACACCCACAGTAGTGGAATATATGTTCCTGAATCACTCTGCCGTATTGTTTACCACCATATGCATCTGTTGAGTCACTTATTTAAGTAATGTTTCTCATTAATATGTAATTATACTGCCATTAGCATGTAACATGGGCATTTACGTTGCCTTGGCCTCCCCTGGTCATGCTCAGTGGGTCTTTGAAATTTGCAGACCCTGCACATGGCTGCTTGTTTCACACATTTGCCAACCATTGTGTGGAGGATGTTTCTGAATCTCACAGCAGGTCTATACCTTTTATGTTTCACAGTTTCAATAAAGAACCGGATTTTTTAGATGGCAGCCCAGAGTTTTTGTGGGTTTCTTTGATTTTTTTTTTGTTTACACACTGCTATAGTCCTTTTTGTTCTGTCTAATATGTTTTTAACTTTATTTCATAGTTCCAGATATGTTTGTTTTTTAGTTGTAGCTTTTTCGTTGAGCCATTTCTCCCAGTCCTTATCTTTGGTTTTTAATAGAGATTGTGTTTCTTTTGTTGGCCAGGGGTCATAACTGGATTTTATCCTTATTGTTTTGGGAGGGAGGACAGGATGTTTAGGATACTAGGATACTGAGGAAGGTTGAGTTAAAGTACTCAGCTTCAGTATCTAAAGGGTGATCTTTAAGTAGTGCCCAGTTACATTTTTAAACTAGTTTTGAAGTCTTAGGGAATAAATGTTTTCTTATCTCAGATTTTGGGGTAGGTGGTAAGTTTTTGTGGATTTATTCGGTGTTGGAGAATGTAAGTTGGAATATGGTCACTGGGGCTGTCTTAGAGACAGCTAGAGTGTAGGAATAAGTTTGGCCTGTTTGTAAGGAATCCAGTCTAGGACTGAATCTTTATTTGATGTTTTATCTACTCTAGCACAAGTTTGGATTGTTTGTGAGAAACTTTGTAGGTTAATGTGGTCAGAAGCATTTTGAGAGTTGCAGGAGAGCCAGTCCACATTAAAGTCACCCATTATAATTGTTTCCTGAGAGAAGGATGTTTCTGTCCAATTTAGGATGTGTTTTAGAGCAATCAGATTGTTCCCAGGTGGGATGTAAGCTCCCACTATGTTCAGATGTTTCTTTGGATTAATTGTTAGTTTAGTAAACAGTATTTCAGTGTTGTTAAAGTTTGGGATGGTTAGGTCTAGAGTTTCTAAATTGAGATTGTTTTTGTATAGAAAGGCGATACAACCACCTCTTTTCTGTTGTCTGTCTAGCCTATGTATGTTATGTCCTGGAATACAACATACTCCTGTTGTATTCTATGTAAGCACTGATCTTTAAGTGTTCTATGGCTATTAGACTGTGCATCTTCTACTTCTTAAATCACATTCCTCATTATCTATTCTGAAAACACAGATTCAGTTTCTTCTTTATTTTTATTGTTGCTTCAATCATTCTTACTTTCTTTAACATTCCATTTCCTTTTATGTTTCTACTTTCTGTTTGCCATTTGGGCCTTGTTCCTGTTTAGTTTCACTTTTTCCACATTTTTCATTTTTAGCCTTTTTTACTAATGCTTTCTCACACTTTGAGAGGTACTCAAAAACAATTAGCTCAGAACAAAACACAAAACTGTGTGGTGAAGAGTGACACACAGAGAAGGGGCAATTCAGAGACATACTGTAAGGAGTGTGACTGTGCTGCTGGACAAATCTTCATATACTAATGACTACATAGTGACATGCTAACGAGAGCTGTTGTGTATGAAATAAAATTAAATATGGTGAAAAAAATATGTAGTGTTATAAGCCATGGTAATCACCTAGTCTGAATTTGAGGATTTTCTAGTGTACAAGAGATCCAGTTGCATTATGAAGCTAGAGCTAATGTCAGCATTAACACAGCAGTATGTGTTGCAGCCACTTTTGGAGCCAGTGTCCATTATGTTGCACATGACCTCCATGATCATGACATTGTCAAGCTCTGCCACAAAGACAGAGAGTCCATACAGGAGTTAGTAGATGTGCTGTGCTCACATTGAATCAAATGTGATGTGTGGAATGCATGGCCCAGTGGATACAAAAGATTGTGTGGTATAGGAGTGCATTGCTGTGAGGATGTTTCTGCATACACTAGGGGACATGTTAGGAGTTTCTCAGGTGCTGGCTTCAAAACTCCTATACCAGTTTCTTGACATGATCCTGCAGCATGTGAAGGAGAGTATATGGTTTTGACAGACAGTAAAGAAGAGAGAACCAGCACTATAAAGGCATTCTGTGACACAGTCCATTTCCCCACAGTCCTAGAGGCCATTGACTGCACCCACATTGTCATCAAGGCCCCATCTGCTCCACATAGAGTGCAGTAGATAGTCTAGGAGGGCTTTCATTCCATCAACTGGCAGGTGGTCTGTAATGCAACAGATGTTGTATACAATGTGTCTGTGCACCATTTAATCAGTTCGCATGATCCACACATCTGACACATGTATGAATGCTATCAGCATTTTGTGTAGGATGACTTTCCACAGAGTCATCCTGTTAGTAGGTAGGTACACACACACACACACACACACACACACACACACACACACACACACACACACACACACACACACACACAGAGTAGCAGACACAGTGTTCAAAATATGCTGTTCCCAAAGATGTAGGCAGCAGGCTACTTAGAACTGTGTCAGCTGTTGTGTGATGTAGGTAATGCAGCTGAGGATCCCCATCCTTAGTGCCCAGACCATGGTGGAGATTGCATGCAACACTACAGTGTCACAGACACAGAACATCATCAGATGTGTACCCACACTCATGAAGGCTAACGTCTGCTGCTTGGATACATCTGGTAACGCACAGTTGTATGTGCCTGAGATCTGCATTAAGATATTCTCAGTCTGCACCATGTTACACTGTAAAGTCGTATGAAAGCAACATAGGAACAGTGCAGTACTGCATGACAAACCTATGGTAGCAGCACAAGATGAGTCAGACAAGGAATCATCAGACAACCTGAATGCAGTAGTAATGTGCCAGAGATGGATACAATACACAACATCAACAGCATCTAGTTCATAGCTATGGGTCATGAGAAAGTCAACAGAGTAAAACTGATGCATGCATTACAGTGCACTGACTGGCCATGATGTGCATCAGACATTACCATACCCACACAGGCTGGAGGGCTGGACAAGATACAGTCATCATAATTTATATTGGTGAGGTGAGCACAGTGACAGGAAGACAACAATGCTAACATAGAAGTAATGGCTGTGGGAGATGGCTGTGGTAGCTGTGCTCATGGGAAGGAAGTTGGAGGGAGTCAAGGATCTTATCCTTCAGTACTAACTGGAGTATCCATTTTATGAACATTGGCCGGGTGTATCTTGTGGCTCTGGAGAATCAAGACTGAAGGTGTCCTATTTGATGAATGGTATAACACTTAAGGAGCATGTATGGGGAGGCAATAGATGGTCAGTGTCCAGGACCTCATTATTGGCCATTGTTAGGCACTACACTCAGTAACCCAAAAGGGTGTAGGGATGGCATAGAACTGCAAGAATTTGGGTGACTGGCCCAGTGGAGCATCCTTTCAGTGGTGCTGGAAGATTCTCTGCAAACATGGAAGTGCTATCTGTTCATGGAGGCAGCTATAGCCAGGATTGACGGTGTTGCAGTCTCCAGAACAGCGTGTGCCACTTATATAAACCTAGCCTATGATTCTATAATTTGCACTGTGCATCTGGCCCTTTGCATAGCCATTGTGGGCATTTACTATGTATTTTTTGACTGCTGTCTTTTGCACTCATTGCCTTCTGTTGGCAGGGACAAATTGTGTCAAACACTGTAATTTTCATATATGACAGGAGCAGGGGAGGCCTGCCTAATGAAAAGTGATAGGCCCTTCACGTGGCAGGGTAAGTGTAGTAAGCAAGTATCTGTACATCAATATGTTATATTTTTTTCTCTCTCTACTTTTTGTTCTCTCTCTGTACAGGTTCGGTTGTGGTCTAAGAAGTTGTTTAACAGTGGTCACCTGTGCCTGCACCAGCCAGCCTGTCTGCTGCTGCATTATAAGCAGTTGACAAATCTGCCTGTCCATAAGGGGACAGAGGTTACTGCATGGAAGGTGCCTGGACAGATTGCTGATACCTTCTATGGCCATGTGTTGAAAGGGGTATGAAAGGTGATTGTGGGTTACCCAGCAGCCAGTGTAGCACACGGTCAGAGTCAAGGTAAGCTAGTAGCTAGACACTTGCTTTGAGATCTTGAAGTATCTCTTTGTGCGGCTGATATCTGCATGGCTGATTAGCCCCATCCATTGGGCACTTTGAGGTGAGGATTGCCCATGATGGCAGCCACAAAGATGACTGCCATCTGGGTGAGTCTCCTTTGGCCTGGTTAGGCAGGTTCTCCATACCCAACCCTATCATACATCATGGTGTTCCCCTTCCTTATCTGTCATTCTCTATACCCTATCTATATTCCAGTGTTCCCCACCCCTACTTGTCCATCCCCTACCTGTCTCTGTCTCTCCAATGGTGTCACCCTGTCATATCCATACCTCCCTATCTGTTTCTGTCACCAGCTTATGTTTATTTGTCAGCTGTTGCTACCTTCCCTATGCCCTTCTTCATCCCCTAGATGCTCCTTGCTGCCACTCCAACAGTATTATTAAAAAGTTGAACATTGACACACATCCTGAGAAAAAATATACCCTTCTTCTGTTTACCCTTGTACATTCCTCTGCTTTCTCTTGACCCAGTTCTCACTTTCCTAACTCCCTTTTCCTTTCCATTTAAATAATGAACTGAGTTAGCACATTGTTATGCTAGCCCTCTATGGCCAGCTCACAGTTGCTGTGTTGCAGCTGTGAAGGTCTTTTTGTCATAAAGTGAACATACACTGGGAATGCCACCTCATTGTGCCACTGACATCAGTAACGTGACCAACTACAGCATGGCTACCTCAGTAGTGCCATGACTTCCATTAACCCCACCAGGATAATATACTATGCAGCCATTTCCCTGACTTTCTGTCCCTATGCTCAATCTAATACATCATAAATACATAACTAATCAGCATCGAGCCTGGTCAAGCTAAAAGATTTGCTATAGTTAGAGCAGTACAGTGGCATTACAGATCTTTCTGATCACCCCCCCCTTATTTATCTTGAGTATTTTACTAAAGGTTATATTACAGAAAGATGTTCTTTCTCTTCACGGAAGTTATATAAAATCTTAGTAGAGAAATGTTTGCTTCTGAAGAAGGAGAGAGACATGGGCCAAGATTCTTTGTGAGTTTGTTGTGACAAGGAAAAACTGCAAGTTAGTTGAAGGAAGCGTAAGGATTTACTTGAGCAAGAATTGCTAGTTTCTGATGTGAAGTCCAAATTAATATACAGGACAAATGTACTTAAACTTGCACTCAAGAATAAATGCTGATGTTCTTTGTGTTTCACTTTGCAGTCATTACATTTGGGTTATCTGCTTGCAGGTAGCCCTCAGTCGTCCTGATTAATAAAGTCTTGGGTCCTGCTTCGGTTGCTGTCCCTTCTTCCATGACGTCAGGTCATCAGGGGTATAAAACATGCAGCCAATGCTATTACATCAGTCTTTCTTGCCGTGCGATGCCCAAAGCAGAAGCAGTTTGCAAGTGCCGGTCGGCCGACTCCTGAAATTTTTGTTTTCGAGTTTCAGAATCGAAGTCTTCAACTAAAGCTAAGTACCCCATTGGGGAAACTTTTTCTTGCTCCTTACCAATGTCAGTAAAAGTTAATAATTGCATTACTTGTGCAAAGCAAATACCTCATAAAGATTTTCGTTCGTACTGCATTCCTTGCCTAGGCCCTGACCACGATGTACCTTGCTGTCGGTTTTGTGCTTTATTTAATTAGCGTACACTCTGTCGTCAGTATATTTTCGCCTCTAAATATTTTGGTTCTCGGTTTAATTATCCAGAAATGTCATCGGTTAGCCATCCGACTACCAGGATTCCAAAAAAACACAAAGATAAAGACAGAGACAGGCCACCGAGGTCCAAAACTGCCGACAACGCTTCTCTTAAGCCAGTCGCCAGTTTGCCGGTACTCAGTGAGGCCTTTTCGCAGCCCCTGATACCCGCTACTTCTGATTCGCAGGCCTCTACTGAGACCCATTCGGAGTCTGGTATGCCGCGAGATGCTTCAACTATGGAACCCATGGATGTCTGTACCTTGGATGGGTCTAGAGCCGCTGTGCAGGCACTGGCTTCTGAGGGTGTATTCAGGCCTATGGACTTGCATATTAAACTGACGCCTCCTTCTTTACTTAGGCCTAAATCTCGATCCACGCCTAAAATAACGACGCCCGGGCCACATGCTCAGGCCTCTATGCCTAAGAAACAAATGATAAGAATGGCTGAAGATCTAATAACTCTTATCAGCGCTAGCCAACCCCCCCCCCCCCCAAGAGGCCCAGGACTGAAGTTGATTATGAATTTTCTGATCAGAATTCTGTTGTTTCTGATTCTTCTGATGATCTTGGTTTGCCCTTATCTACTTCTGACGATTCTGATGCAGAGGACTCCATTCCCTCTGCTTCCCCTCCTGAGGATTTTTCTTTTGGGGAAACTTTACATACTCTAAGGGAGCATTTCAACTGGGAAAGCCAGGATTTTTCTGATTCAAAAAGGAGGCTTAGGGATTTCCTTCTCCTACCTCAGCATTGTTGATGATGCCTTTTCAGAATCTAGTTTGGCCCCTGATTCCCTGCCTCCTGCTCCCAGAAAACCTGACAGATAGTACAGGGTCCCTGAGTCCCACTAGTTCCTTTTTAAAAATTATATTGCAGATCCAGAGACTATTTCACAGGGGCCTAAGGGCATTAAGGCTTCTACTGCTAAAAATCCTACTCCTTCTGATAGAGACTCCAGGGTGCTGGATAGATGGGGTGAGAAGGTTTACACTTCTGCAACCTTGGCCATTAGGGCTTTAAACTGCCAGTTTCATATGTTAAAGTATCAGCAACATTTTATTGGACTGTTTAAACAGAAAATGATGTTGATTCCTGACTGTGTGGAAAATAAAGAATTACAGGATGTAATGCATTCTGCTGAACAAGTTGGAAAACATACTTTGCAATGTGGTTTTGATTCATTAAAGGCCTCTTGCAGGGCTGCTGTTACTGGGTCTGTGCTCAGAAAGCATGCTTGGCTTAAGGAGCAATCTTTGCTTGATCATGTTAAAGCTAAATTGCTGGATACTCCTTTAAATCAGGACCGCCTGTTTGGCAACAAGGCTGAGGAAGTTCTTAAAAAGATGGAAGATAAAGCTAAATCTATGCAAACTGTTAAAGATTTTTTACAAGTTCAGCCTTCTAGATTTAGTAGGCACTGGCCGTCTAAGAATTGGTCCTTTCCAGCCCCTTCCAGGTCTTTTCAAGCCAAATCCAGACACAGCAAAAAACCCAGGTTTCAGTCCCAGGGGACACAAAGAACTAAGCAGTGGGGGGCCTCCACTTCCAAATCTGGGAATAATAAGACTCCACCCTATGGTAAACTGTCTCAATGACTTCCTTTTAAAATTTCCAAGCACTTATTAACTGACTGCCCCTTTGGGGGGAAAGACTGCTCTTTATGCAAAGAATTGGGAACTCATTACCCAGGGCAAATGGGTTTTAAGTATAGTGTCCCGGGGATACAGATTTCACTTCCACACGTTGCCAACACCAAGTGGGTGGCCGGACCTAACCCCAAATCAGTGGGCAGTGGCCCAAAAACAAGTACTTTCTCTCTTAAGCATGGGGGCTGTTCAACTGGTACCAGAAGAGGAAAAGGGACAAGGTTTCTACTTGAGACTTTTCCTGGTACCCAGAAAAGACAATTCATGGCATCCTATCCTGGACCTGTCTACTCTAAATACCTTTTTTGAAGATTCCAAAATTCAAGATGCTGACTCTTCACCAATTACTTCCTATGTTAGGCAAAGATGCCTGGTTGGCAACACTAGATTTAAAAGAAGCATACCTGCACATCCCAATCAGGGAATCTTGCAGAAGATACCTACGCCTCAAAGCAGACTACATGCACTATCAGTTCTCTGCACTGCCCTTTGGCTTATCTACTGCACCCAGGGTATTCACAAAGTGCCTAGCTCCAGTTACTGCATTTTGCAGGCAAAGAAATATTCAAATATACCCATACCTGGACGATTGTCTAATTCAGGCAGAAAGCCAGGACATACCTTTGAATCATCTGGCCTTTGTACAAAGGGTTCTAACTTGTCTGGGGTACACCATAAATGAAAAGAAATCACACCTGGTACCCTATCAACAAATTATATTCCTGGGAACAAGCTTGAATACAACTTCCCAGATGGCTTACCTCTCGCCAGAGAAACAAATTAATTTGACAACCTACTTCAAACAAGTGGTCACAAAAACCCTGCTATCTGCAAGACAAATACTGCAAGCCTTGGAGTTCATGGCCTCCTGCATTCTTCTAATTCCATATGCAAGACTACATATGAGGAAACTACAGTGGTATCTAAAAAGTCTAGGGTGTCAGCATTCTCAAGACCTAGAAACAATGACGCCTATCATACCTTGCCTACGCCTAGAGTTCCTTTGGTGGGCAGAGGCCTGCCACCAAAACAAGGAACTACCTTTCACACCACCCCCTGCTGCCCAAACCCTAACAACAGACACATCAGACTATGCATGGGGGGCTCAGCTGGCAGGGAAGTGCATTCAGGGCAAATGGAACCCAAGTCAAATGCACCTGCATATCAATCAAAAAGAAATGTTAGCTGTACACAATGCTCTGATAGCCTTCAAGGACCACATTCTTCCAGGACAACTAATGGTAAAGATGGACAACACCACTGTTATGTGGTACATAATCAACAGGGGGGTACACATTCTTACCCCCTCTGCAGACTAGCCATGGCATTGTGGAACACAGCCTTGAGCTACCAAGTGCACCTACAAGCTCAAATCCTGCCAGGAAAATTAAATACACTGGCAGACGGACTAAGCATAAACCTCATGGACCCACACAAGTGGAAACTGGAACCAAGGATTTTCAACATGTTGACAAGCAAATGGGGGAGCCCAGATATAGACTTGTTTGCCTCTCCCCAGAACTACCAATTGGACAAATTTTGCACAAGGACTCCCCACAAACAAGCCTGGAAAGTGGATGCTCTGTCCTTAGCCAGAAAAACCTATCAGTCTATGCCTTCCCCCCTCTGCCTCTGCTCCCCAAAGTGCTACTAAAAATCAAACAGGACAAACCAAGGATGATTTTGATTGCTCCAGACTGGCCGCACCAACACTGGTACCCCCTCCTGCGCAGTGTGTCACGGTTATCTCCATGGTACCTGCCTCAGACTCCTTCCCTGCTGTCTCAGCAGGAGAACCAGATTCTGCACCCTCAGCTTCTAACACTGAACCTTGCAGCCTGGCTAATTACTTAATCTCTCCTTTACCATCCCTCAGCAAACCTGTGATGGATATCATGTTAGAAGCAAGGAGGCCTAGTACTAGAAAATCTTATGCTGAAAAATGGAAAAGATTCTGTGCCTGGAACCAATCTCAAGGGATGAGCACAGCAGCACCCAATTTACCTCAGATTTTACAATACTTAATTGAGATGCTTCACAAGGGCCTGTCTTTTTCCTCCATTAAAATCTATGCCTCAGCCATTTCAGCTCATTATAACACAGAACCTCCCCTCTTCTCTTATCCACTGCTCAAGCAATTCCTCAGAGGGGCCAAAAATTTGAGACCACCCAGGAGAGCTCCAACTCCAGCCTGGGACCTTAACTTTGTCGTGAGAAACTCACTCTACCTCCTTTCAAGCCAGCTGCTACTGCAGACTTAAAATTTCTTTCTTGGAAAACAGCTTTCCTTTTAGCAATTACTTCAGCTAGAAGGGTATCTGAATTACAGACCCTTTTGGCAGTGGAGCCTTTCATCATCTTTCATGCGGACAGGGTGTCCCTCAGAACCAATCCATCCTTCATGCCCAAGATGGTATCCAGTGTGACTCTTAATCAGTCCATTCATTTGCCAACCTTCTTTCCCAAGCCACAGAATAAATGGGAACGGATACTGCATTCCTTAGATGTGCACAGACAACTTAGATTCTACTTGAACAGGACTAAACCTCAAAGGAAATCTGAACAACTACTGGTGGCATTTGCTGCTGAGGCAGAGGGGAAGGCTATTTCAAAGCAAACCATTTCTAAATGGATAAGCCATTGCATTCATTTCTGCTATAAGCACCATGGAAAACCTATCCCCCAGGGAATCAGACCTCACTCCACCAGGGCTGCATCTACCTCTACAGCCTTTCTCAGAGGAGTCCCTACCAGGGACATCCTAGAAGCTGCTACCTGGAGTTCTGTACATACCTTTACCAAGCTGGGATAAGAAACTAAGAGTAATGCTACTCAACGCCAGAAGTCTAAACCTCAAGATGCACGCCCTCAAAACTCTCCTTAGGATGGAGAACATCGATACCTGTGCAGTAACAGAAACCTGGTTCAAGGCTCCCAAGAGCACCCCAGCACTACCAGGTTATACCTCATACCATGCTTTTCGGCCCCAAAACTTGGACCGAACCACAAAAGGAGGGGGAGTATCAATATTCGTCAAAGATACCCACACCTCCAGGTTGGTGGCACAGCACGAAGCATCAGAGACTATCCATGTGCAACTAACAGTGGGTAAAACTGCCTTCCAGTTTATAGCCTGCTACAGACCACCCTCCCAAACCCAGGAACCCCACTCGGCCTTCCTGACAACATTGGAAAATATGAAGGTCTCTCCAAACACCATTATATTGGGCGACTTCAACTACCCAAACATAGACTGGGAGCATTACTCTAGCTCCAACACCCTAGCCCAAAGGTTCCTAGAATTTATAAACTCAGATGCTATGGAACAACTTGTTACCACTCCCACAAGAAGGGAAAACATACTGGACCTGATCATCACCAACATGGGGACTCTATGCTCCAGACCAGAAGTGTATCCCCCACTGGTAAGATCAGACCATAAACTAATCTCACTGGATATTCACATCCCAACCCCACCCCCTACCCAGAAAACCACAGTAAAAAACTTCTCTAAAGCAAATTTCACACTCCTCAAAACAGAGCTGGAATCCTTCAAAGCCCCCGGGCCTGTGGAATATACAGCCCAGACCGCAGAGTCCTTTATAAATGCATTCTATGAACACCTTCAGGAATGCATGGATCATGCAATCCCAAATAAAACCAAGACCCAATCCTCCAAAGGCAGATGTCCTGTCTGGTGGACCCCAGCCATAAACAAACTATACAATAGAGGAGGAAGCTACTGCATGATAGAGCAAAATCCCAAAAAGGGAAGGCATCTCTGATCAGTGTTAGCGAAAAACTATGGGCACTCATAAAATCGTCTAAGGCCAGCTTCGAGAGAAAAATTGCACTGGACACTAAGGATAATCACAAGGCTTTCTTTAGTTATGTTAGGAACCTGGGTGTGAATTCTCAGATATGCTCAGAAGTAGTCCAAAATGACAAAAAATACACCGAACCCAGACACTGCCAACATCCTAGCTGACAGGTTCAGCGCAAACTTCTCTCCCCCCTCTCCACCAAAAGGGCAAATATATATCCCAGCAGAGTGCTGCCCCCCCCCTGACATCTCAGATGCCCAGGTAAGAGCCACCCTCTCCAAAGCAAAAAACACAGCATCAATGGGACCAGACTGTGTCCCGGGCTGCGTCCTACATGAACTCCAAGAAGAACTAAAACCAAACATAAAACTACTGTTCAATCTCAGCCTTACTACAGGATATGTACCCAAAGAGTGGCGTACAGCAACAGTGGTCCCTCTCCACAAAGGTGGTGCCTCAACGGATCCTGGAAACTATCGCCCCATAAGCCTGACTAGCTTAGTCTGCAAAGCTATGGAAAGGATCATCATGGACCTCATAAATAAAGATATTGGGGACCTATAGACACTGGATCCTACCCAGTTCGGCTTTGTTAAGGGCAGATCCTGCCTCTTAAACCTGGTTGATTTCTTTGAAACAGTCACCAAGGCCATTCACAAGGGGAAGGTGGTCCACACAGCCTACCTGGACCTCGCAAAAGCCTTCGATACAATACCCCACGCGGGCATTATAGATAAGCTCACCAGCTTAAGTATAAACCCCTATGTCACTACATGGGTTGCAAACTGACTCAAGGACAGAACCCACATGGTTAGAATTGCTGGAGCCATGTCAGACTCCAAACCAGTTACAAGTGGCGTCCCACAAGGCTCAGTCCTGGGACCTCTCTTGTTCGCTATATATTTCTCTGAGGTACAGGCCAACACGGAAGGACTGTGGCTGACCAAGTTCGCAGATGACTACAAACTGGGCGCCATAATTGACTCTCCAGCTGACACAAGCATCCTCCAAAAGGGCCTCATAGAAACAGACAACTGGTGCCAGAGAATGGCCTCAAGCTAAACGCCAAAAAGTGTATAGTCATCCCCTTTGGCAAAAACAAAGTGCCCACAAATTACCACATAGGTGGCAATCCATTAAGTACAGAAGAAGTAATTAGGGACCTGGGGACCCAAGTTGATAGCAATCTCTCATTTGACAACCACGTGGCCAAAGCGGTTAGAAAAACATTTTATATAGCCCACCTAATCATGAAGGGATTCACATCTAGATCAGGGGAGGTCATCGTGCCTCTTTACTCATCCCTCATCAGGCCCATAATTGAGTACAATGCCCCTTTTGGGATGTACCTTACCAGACACCTGCAGCAACTGGAAAGACCCCAAAAGTACCTCACCAAGAGGATCAAAGGGCTCAAACAGATGCCATATGCTGCCCGGTTAAAGAAACTCCAGCTCTACTCAGTGGCATACCGCCTGCTCAGAGGCAATCTGTGCCTGACATATAAAGCCATGTCCAACCCGGTATTAATGGACATGCAGCACCTCAGAAAATCCAAATCCCATTGAGCTACGCGCTCGAGAGACTTGAACCTCAGCACTGAAATAAATAGGACATGCTGGAGGGACAGATTCATAACCCAGAGGCTCCCTTCACTCTGGAATAAAATCCTAGTCCAGGTTAGGCAGAGTCCCTCACTGACTCTCTTCAAGAGGAATCTTGATGAGTGGATGGGAGATCGTAGTTTTACCCTGGGTATCACTTCTGTGTCACTGTTAGACAGAGGCACAGTATACTAACCTCGAAAAAGGGCATAGCAGAATTAATTTAAAATGGGTGGCGAAAGCCAAACACACTCTGGCTAGGCTTATAAATGCCCTAGGGCAGATAGCCTAGTATGAACATATGAACCTAAGCATTATCATTTGCTAATTTTCTCTAAATCCAGAGCTGGCTTTGCCACTGCAGTCTTGCAGGGCATTATAGCTGGCCCTAATGATATCTAAATTCCTCCTCCCAACCATAGCTTTAGGAATCTACCCAAATGTAATGAGTGCAACAGTGAAACACAAAGAACACAGTACAGTTGTTTACACTTACCATAAATGTAGATGTTCGAGTGTATTCACTGTTGCAGTCTTGGTTACCCTCCCTCCAGCCCGCTAACTTCTTTTGGCTATACCTCTACTTTCCTTTACTATGCTTAAGAGCCTTTTTGGTGTATTTGCTTTTTTGTTGGAAGTATATCTTTGTACTCTTAAATTTAATTGCTTCCCATTAGGGGGGCACCTGACATCTGGGGCAAGAAAAACTGATGTAATGGCGTCGACTGCATGTTTTATACCCCTGACGACCTGACATCATGGAAAAAGGGACAGCAACCGATGCAGGACCCAAGACTTTGTTAATCAGGCTGACTGCGGGCTACCTGCAAGCAGATAACCCAAATGTAATGACTGCAACAGTGAATACACTTGAACATCTATATTTATGGTAAGTGTACACAACTGTACTTTGTTTCCTGGTGGTCAGTTTCCAGTGTGCTTATGTACTTTGGTTTTTAAATCTCATTTAACTTTTTCCTTGTTGTAATGGCCACATTCACTATACTGAAGGCATACCACATTTTGACAGCAAGTCCTGAAACATCCTGCATCACTACATTAAATATTTGCAAAACTGTCCATCGCAGTAGTTACCATTTACCTTCCTAATATGGAATGCTAATCATTAAATATTTACCTTGGTCACCTCTATCCCTTCTTCACTTTCAACCTCTACATACCCTCACAAATCAATAAGAGTGACAGGTTAACCATGAAAGGTACACCCCCATTAATCAGCATGTTGTATAATCTGTTAATACACTAACATTTTTAAAAATAATAGTCACATGATTATATAGTAGTTTTAACAGAGTTACAGCTGAAAAGTAGTCTTAAGAGTTTACATGCTTCAATTTATAAACTTTTTCTAAATCTTTTTCCAGATAAGCTGACATTCTGAAACATTGATCAAACGTATTCTTTGTGTTATATTTAAGTGTGTACTTGTGGAAGAGGGGAACACCTTATATGATCAACATTTTTTCAGCTGTTTTTTCACTAACTCTTTGCTAAACCAGAAGTAAATATTGACTTACTGGTTTTGAAGTAGGAGCCTAGAGAACAGCTTCTTGAATCTCAGCCCACTTTCTTCCAGTATTCCCATACCTCTCATCTCTTTTTGTGACAGATCCTACTCATAAGCGGTAACTTTGCACCTATGCACTTATTTTTGACAGTTTTTAATCTCCACCTCTGATTTGCATGGGCTCCACCGTTCTGCAGGTTTGATCTGTATGGCCTTCAAATTGACTCATGTCATGACCACCTGCACAATGGAGAATGCACCACCTTATTTTCCAATAAGTCCAGTTTACACCGCTTTGTTTCTGTTAAAGTCCAACATCCACAACCTTGTTTTTCTATCTGTTTCTGATTTACCTTATTGTGGTGCTAGGTTATGCATTATGACTACCCTGCAATACTTTCCTTTGTTCCTTTTTTCTGTACAGTCTCTGGTACAACCATTTGGCTGTATAACTCTGTCTACATTTTCTTTGGACATTGTAAGCAAGTCTTTAGATAGTTGTGTACAATACCTTCATTATCTTCTGTATTTTTCATATTAGAATTCGCTGTGTAGCCAGTCATTCTACATTTTCATAGAGCTGTATCAACTGGTCACACAGCCTGTGTCTGAGGGTAGAGGATAGCTCTCAATCTCTTAGAGTAAGAAATCTGGACAAAGCCATAAATAATGAGGGGATAAAGGCCCAAAAATAGGGACATTTGTGAAGTATTGTGCTTACCAACTTAGAAAGTTGATAACAGGTTTTGCATTAGCATGAATTTTCTGAAGCATGTGAAGTCTGAATCTCAGATGTCTGTCATTATTTTCTGATTCAGTCCAAAAAGATTTGGCAATGATTTCCTAGTAAACCACAACTTTATCAGTAACAGGCCAAAAGTATGAGGCAAATTATGTATAGTGGAGAGGTATGGGGCAGAGTATCCCAAGTGTCCAGGCCAGTCTATCTCTAGTTAGATTAAATACCGCATTAACTCTCCATGCAGGTATATATGTATATATACATAGAACAGACATACAAACCCCTATATACACACACACACATACATATATATATATATGTATATATGTATATATATATATATATATATATATATATATATATATCTATAGTATACCGACACACACACACACACACACACACACACACACACACACACACACACACACACACACACACACACACAAATGTAAATAGGCTCAGCGGTGGAGAGGTGAGCCTGTCCATTATATTCCATCTTCAAAAAATAGATGAGTAGTTCCTGACTTAGATGGACAAGGTTACTGCTTTCTTAATTTAGCTCTTTCACAGAAGGTAAGTATGACTTTAGCCAAATCTGTTTGTTTTCAGGACAAAATCAACTATGCAGCCTAATATAAGGGTCATACATTTGGAGAGACACTGGAAGCATCAAATTACTCCAAGCGTGCACGATTTCTCATTTTCTCAAGTAGTGTGCTAAATAAACAGTCATTATTATCAGCATCCCTCACATAATTTCATGCTGTACAGCTATTTCCATATTGAGCTTGAAAGTGACAAGTAGTCAATATTGTTAGACGACTGTGTGTTTTCACTTTTCAGAGCTGTGAATAAAACCAGTAGTAAGGTTATATGCTGTATAAATATGAATCTACAGTGCTGTCTGTGTAGTTCCATTTTATTCCAATTATCCTTCTGTGAGTAAACATGGACAGCTTCATCTCTCATTGGCCGAGATCCATGAAAATATTCTGGTAGGGTAATGATTTGAAATGTAAACATGGCTATCATGTTTACTGGTTACTCACATTATCTGATTCATCAACATTTGTCACTGGATTTACACAGTTACCCAATAGTTTGGTCATGTGGCATTAAAGTGTAACTTAAAAAAAAACTAAATCCATGATACCTGATACATGAAAACGTTTTCTGATATGCTAAGTCTTCTCTGGTTCACTTGAAAATGTCCAGCTGTTTAAATATCTAGGCAAATGATCAGACCCATTTTCCTGTTTTCTCTCCATGTACATGAATGACATGTCAAGCACAACATACTGACCAAAGAATTTAGTTTTGCATCTATAAAAGTGTATTTATTTTTACTCTAGAATGTAGGTGTCCATTATAGTTGTGAATTCATTGTCTTAAGATGTGAAATCTCTAGCACGCCTTAAAGAAAATTATCAAGTTTATGATTCATTTTCTTAGAAGCAAACATCACTCTGTAACCTATCAAGAACAGGTGAGTGTCCAGTTGCCTAAAAAAATATGCTGCCCTCTGGTAATTTAATATAGAAGGTGTTGAACCTTTACTGTTGTCCCTCATTAATTAGAGATAAAATTCAGTGTATATTTCAGGTAAGTCTACTTTGCCACTGTCTTCTTGCTGTCATTATTAATATGTGGAGAGTTAATTGTTGTGATAAGGTCATTAGTGAATGTGGGACCATCCATGGTCTATAATGTGCTACCAGACAGTATCTACTGCCTGCATTTATACAATGCAGTGAAGTAATATGTTACTGTTTGTGCTAGAGAGTTACATAGCCTCACAGCTGATTAAATGATATCTAACACACTAAGTTACTTAACTAACCTACCATGCAAGCTGTGCTCCAGCTAAAACCTTTTGTCAGGACTATATTTTTGGTAGCTAATAATGTTTTGGTTTAACATTTTCCCTGGTCCTCATTATGGTGTTTGTGTATGTGTGTGGGGTGTTTGTTTGTGTGTTGTTTGTGGTTTATTTTTTCGAGAGCTATGTTCTATATTTTGCTGTGTATTATGTTCTCCTTTGCTTAGATTTACAGCTAATAACCTTTGCCTAACTGAATTCACAGATGGATGCAAACTAGGAATGAATGTAGAGTCCCCCACTTTCACTGATACTCTAACATGGCTTTGATTACACTAGTAACCTGTTCTGTAATCTCAATCTTATCCAAAATATGTAGAAATTAGTATAATGATGTTTAATAATGCTAGCTCTCCTGCTCAGTATAATATAAATGGAATTCACCTTAAGAACTACAGCATGAGCCAGGATTTCATAACATACATGGACATCAAACTGTCCTTTAATCATCATTTCTCTAATACTGACAGAAAACTCCTTCTGCTTCTGTCCTTTAATCTGTCATGAGTTCTTGTCGAGATCCCATCCATCCATCCTAATTTCCTTATACTTTGCCCTTATTCAACCTATCATAGATTACAGTGCTCCATGTATAGCTCCAAAATTATCTCCCAATTAGACCCTTTTCATTTTTAACCAAAAGAGCCAAAGTCTTAAAGACCTGCTCTTGTTTAGAAAGACTAAAAACCCATCCTTATTGTCTATTGCTTATAGACCCTTGAGAGGTGATCTATGCCTTGCCCACTGAGATATATCAAACTTACTGTCTGCAACCTTTTTCTCATTAAGAAAAACTCCTCACTTAATACTAGTTCCAAAAACCTAGTTCTACACCAAAATGTCAACAAATCTCATTTCAGGGATAAATGCGTCACTCCGCAGTTCCCTCACCTATAGAGCAAGCCTTTTTTTACATATTTGATAGTGTAAACTCTTAGTAACAGTCAAACTCAGTTGGATGAATGAATGGGATCATGTAATTTCATACCAGGAATCAATGGTCATTGGCTACAAATTTCTGACTGTGATGGACTACACATTACCACATCTCAATATTCCCTTTCTTCTCTGTTTTTCTTTTCTTCCATCCTGTCCCTGTTTCCCTTCCTTCTAATGTAATCCAAGTTAATATTATTCTGTTTGTATCCTCCAAATTAGCTTTACCTCCTACCACCATCTTATGAATTATTACCTCACCTTTAAGGAATCATTTTTACTGACACTGTTTGCTAAGATTCATAGATTAATAGACTGTTATTAAGCTAACAATCCAAGGGGCTTTTATAAGTCTATCCAAGCTTTCCTGAAAGAGTAATGATGTCCTGCATCCAAATAGGACACTGATGGCCAGGCATTTATAAGCTACCTCCTTTCCTATTCCCCATCCACTTCTCAAGGTTGTGCTTAAACTGGGTAATAAATAAACTCAGCTTCACATGTATGGGAACCTGTTTCATAGGAGGGGCAGTCTCTGGGACACATTTCTGTCTCTCCAGCATGTTCTGTTTATGTCACAGACAAAACTTAGGTCCCTAGACTCTAATGTGATGAACATAATGCTAGCTTGCTATAAACCTATGAATCTTTGTATTAGTTCATAGTTGAAAAAAAAGGCTACTGTCATTTAGTCCACCTACTTACATACATACATAATAAAATTAATAATATACAAATGATGGAATATGTCTGGGATTGTCAGTAGAACTGACATCCTCAGCCTTATTTTTGTCAAGAATTTGACAAATGGAATATGGCAGCCAGAGAAAGGTGGCAGTTGTGATATTTCATGGACCCCAGTTTAGAAAGGGATTCTATCCAAAGATCGTATAACATCAACTTTGTGGTCAACAGGAATGGGGCAAGACAGACGCGCACACACACACACACACACACACACACACACACACACACACACACACACACACACACACACACACACACACACGAGTACTATGCTATGCTACAATGAAACTAGTTTTTGCTTGATAATACAGTACTTGTCTGCATATACAAAAAGGATGTGAATGGGGGAAAGACAGAGAAAAGTTGAAGAGGAAGAAAGAGCGGTAGGTGACAGACCTCTATTAAGGAGACTAGCTGCAAATTTGGACAGTCTGCTGGGTTGAAAGCTTTTCTCTGAAGACTACCTCATGTTTATATGTTCCCATGATGGTTCTATAATATCTAAATAACTGTTCAGCAGTTCTAATACCCTGTTTTTCATTTCTAGGAGTTCAGTGTCTTCCTCCAGTTCTGCTGTCTGAAGTCTTAGGTGATCCACTGAAGCACAGTTATCAAATCGGAGATAAAATCACACTTTCATGTTCAGCTGGCAAGCAACTGGTTGGCCCAGCGTCTGAATTACTTTGTGAATCTAGCCTCCAATGGTCTCCAGATGTGATGCAAATCACATGCAGAACAGGTTGTTATTGATGTCTGTTTTCTTTTATTAACAGTAGTACGTATGTGGAACATAGATTTGATTCACTGAACTTATTGGTCGGTCACTTGTTTCTGACACTGGCATTGAAAACTCAAACAGTCCAATGTGTCTAAAGCTAACAGTTATAAAATTAACTAAGTATTCATTTATGATTTTTTGTTTCATATGTGTCTGAATACCATCTGAATATTCATTCCCTTGCTTTGCTTTCACTACATCCTGTTAACTAGATTATCACCCTTTTCTGAGGTATGATAGCAGTCTTTGTTGGATTATTTTTTGTCACTCATTGCCAAAATCATTTTTGTTAGTTTCATACCCAAAACTCATATTATAAACATTAATCTTACAGTACCCCTTCCACCAATCATTTTGTACAAAATAATCACATATTTTATCTGTATGTGTATCTAGTGGTCATCTACAAATCTATACTGTTAATCTGCAGAAAGTCACAGCACACTATCCTTTCCAAGCTATTTTCCTATGTTCTAAGACATGCGTGCACTTTTGCTGTATGTCCTCCCTAATACTAATGCCAGTGTTCTTCAGGGTCATATTTTAATGTGTTGTTGACTCCCAGATGATACAGATGTTCTGCAACAAGTCCCTTTATATGCATGCAGTGGTTTGAAGTTTCAGGTTTGCAGGTCAAACAAAACAGAGCTCAAATAGGATGAATGTGTGCATAGTCAGTATGAGCATATTCATTACAGATGGAGTAAAATGGACTTTCCTGTTTTGTTTGGCATCTTTGTTTCAGTGTTGGGTGGGATGCTTAAAAACGTGTGTTAAGCTATGAAAGGAACCTCTGCCTCAAAGCAAGTTAACAGAGCTTAATTTAATTCAGAATAATGGTTAATGGTCTTACAAAGCATAATTAGCTTGAGACTCAGAAAGAGTTGTTGGTGTTTGGTAGCAGAATTGGGCAAATTCCTCAATTCAGAATTATACAATAAAGGGCAATTAATATTCAAACACATACACACTAATTGGAACTTGCAATAAGCATACCCATTATAAATCAAGTGTATTGCAACAGAAACAAGTCCACTAAAGTACAGCTGGACTAGTTGGACTTTTTCTAACATACCTACTCAGAATTTTGCAAAATGCCCCCTTTTTTTCCTCATATTTTTGCTGTATCTCTTGTAAAGTTTCTCATTTTCTAGTAATCAATGAGAAGTAGTCTCTAAATGCCAGACAACTGTTATACTTCCTTGTGTTCTGAAAATGCATGTAAGTAGAAAACATCTTCTTCTATTTCCTTTTAAAGAGAATTAGAATAATGTTTAAAAAACTGGTTCTTTCTCCCCATATTTTATGGGAGAAAGTCAATTTTGTTTTTAATTTTTTTTAGTCTTCTCGGATCTCTTCTATACTGGCCTGACCCCCTGAGCCCCATGTCCACCCAAGTTCTACCAGAATCCTCCTACCACCCAGACTTGCTTCAGTGCTGCTGGGCTATGGATCTTAAGGGAATTCAGGTGTCTGTGTTTCCATCTGGTGCTTTTTTAAAATTTAAAATGCCCTACCCACTTTTCCCTTGTTCTGCTCACCATGCTCACTGGTTGCATCCATCTCTCCTTTTTGGACCATGCCTCCCCCTTAGACAACATCACTAATGAATTCCCTTCCTCCCAGGGTGGGGACAGCCTTCCCTCCCTCCTGCTGTGTTAGTCACCCAAGCAGCTAGGCAAACCCGGGTCAGCTGGCCCATAGTGTCTGAAGCAACCACCTTTGTCCAAAATTCATTAGGTAAGAAGCTAAAATATACACCACTGTGGAGAATCTGCTGTTTTCTCCATTGCCTCTCACTTCACTGACAAACTGTGCAAGTGGGCAGACATACATGCCATACACATGTATTGTACATCAGTGTTTAGTGGAGGACGCAGAAGAACACTAAAGTGCTGTCATGTAATGAAATTATTTAAGGGAAGTAAGCAATTTCTTTCTTAAATAATGTAATTGTATAATAGCAATAATCTATTCCTGGGTGTGGTTATGGGTATCACAGGATTATACCCATGGTCGGCTGTGTTTCATCACCCCTGTGAGCCAACCACACCAACTGTGGGTAAATCCTGTGATATACATATCCACTAATGGATCACTGCTAAAACATTTTACTGCCATGGTTGTTAATCATTGAGCCAGATACAGATTTCAGTTTTTTGTCTCGAGTGCATAAATAACACCTTAGTGCTATTGCAGATGCTACTGCAACTGCCTTGTATGCATGCAGCTAGTTTAAAGATTCACATTTTATTAGTGCTCTGTTTTATCTGAAAGACCTTTGGACAGCTGTAAGCCAAGCTCTATTAATGGCAGTGCCCCCAGCCTAATGTCAGCACATCATTAGATTGCTGAGTACATCAGATGACTCTGCAAGGGACAGCTTCACTAAACTATCTTGCTTATTGCAGCTCACCAAATCGATTAATTGCTTGTAAGGCCTCCATTCAGTGTCTCAGGATCTGTCATCACATGGCAGTCCATTTTGTGAACGCATGATTCTGGCTGAGTTATACCATTATAGATAAAGGAGAACCTCTGCTGAGCTTCAATATCGGGCTTCTTAATCAGGCCTGTAAACCTTCCTGCCTGAAGTGAGACCGTAGATCTACCGTCACCTTAAGCCTAGCAGTAGCCAACATTATTAAAGCTTGCATTCCAGACAGCCATTTTAGGGACACCTTCCCCTCTCTTCCCAACACGGAGTTCTGTTTTGTAAAGTGGAGCATCCAGGTCCTTGTTTTCTCAATTAAATGCACATTATAATAAAATGACCTGTATTCCTGCACTTGCTAAGCCCTGCATTACTCATAGGTGTACATTGCATAATGCTCTTGAGTCCCCCCTTCTTAACAGGCTGTTAGACCAATAACATGTTTCAGAGTCATTCACTTCTATCCCACTCTTTACTGTTGAGTTCTATGGACTGAACAGTCCTCTGTTCGCACAGCCTGAACCTTTGCCCACTATTCCTTCATTCCAAAAATCTGGCCCACTGTTCCTTCATTCCAGAAATCTAACACTATTTTTTTTTTCATGCATGGCTCTGAAATTTCTTGAAATTTGTTGAAATTTATTTTACTATTCCTATGACCTTAATGAATGCTGCTATCCCCCAGTTGTCCTATTTCTTCTGGGAACATGTCATTCAGTTGATATTTATTTAGTGAGTGCCACAGTGGAGTATTCACTTTTCTGTACTGTTGGGTAACATCATCAATCGATCAACATAAAGAATTTCTTGTACCATCATTTTACTCTGAACAATTGTCCTGTAATGTTAACAGCTTTAAGAAGTTGCTTGTTCTTCATGTTTTACACTGCTGAGATATCCCTTTATTCAGAGCCGTACTGATGTCTTGCACTTACTAGCCATATATCACTCTTGCTGTACCTTGTGGATCAGCCTATGTTTATCTCCTTTTGTATGGTTTAATTTATGATGACGTTAACTGCATGTACCATACCAGTGAGTTGCATTATTTTATCTGAATTTCTGTGTTCATAAATAAATAAATGTAGAGCATGTTTTGGTTACGCTTCGGTTTCTGGCTAATGATGCTATTTCTCAGACTGTTGTACACCTGTTTCCTTTTAAGACTGCCTTTTTGGTTGCTGCATTTCTTTTCTTGCACTTCATTTGACACTTTGTGCCTTTATGTCTAACATGCTTACCCAGTTAACAAAAGTCAATTAAGAAAATGGCAAACAATTTCTAATTAAGTATTGTTGTGTTTGTCTTTTCTTAGCTCCTGTTGTGGCACCAGATGAAAAACCGACATGTAATCCTTGGGAGAAAGTTGTTGAGAAAAAATGTACTTGCAAGATGCCTTATGAATGTGGGTAAGTTTTTTTTTTTTTTTTAACATTTGCAGATGTGATATTCTTTTTTATTTAATTTATAGGAATAACATTCATACTGACTAGTGCTGTAGTGAAAGGTCAAATACTACAAAAAGTATTCAAGCAGTTGATCCATTTTGGTGGATTTGGCCGTGAAATTGCCAAAAGGTTGTGAAGTGTACGAGTGTAGATGTGCCTAAGCCAGCTGCAGGAAGCTAGTGTACCCACTAAAGTTGTATTGTTCAGTCAGTCACTTGTACTGAGACAACATGAGCAGTGAGGTGGGTAGAAGGTACTCTGTCTCGGTCATTCACTGCTCAACCATCTGGGAGAGAAACTAGGCTGTACAAGTCAAAAAAGTGCTAACAAAAGATACACATTCTAATATGGTACACATTTGGGGGATATATGAGGTGGATCTGTATTTTGGGGATCGTTAGTTATGTTGCAGAGGGGAGTGGGTAGTTTTGTGGTGATCAATGATTTATTGCTTTAATAGCAATGTTTTGGAAATGCCTTGCCTTTTGTATGTGTTTCTGGGGTGGGGGTATATTTTCACAGAACTGCAGTCCTTTTCTGAAAATTTCAGTTTTCAGAATGATCTCAAATTCCTTTCAGATCATGTGATGAGCTAGATCTGTGTATTTTCCATACAGTTAAACATTCCTTCTTTCTAAGCATTGCTTACAAGATCGGCAAACATGAAGGTGAGAGGGAGGGGTGTATGTCTTTAATAAGTTTTATTCACAGTTAAGTATATACTATTTTAGTTTCTTATTCTACATTGAATGATGACGATATGTCTTCTGCTCTATTTACAAGTGATGTATGCATGTACCACCTACTTTATTTTAGTATATACTACACATAATCTTGATATGTCTTCTGCCATATTTACACATGTAACGTATGCATGTACCATCTGCTTTATTTCAGTATAACTGTACTACACATGCTCTATTTGCCATACTTATTCCTTGGTGATTTAATCCTTCTAAAGTTGCCTTATCCTCATCTTTTCCAAAAGATGTTTAGACCAGATCACCTACCCGAATCAATAAACAAACAAGTATTTTAAGTAACTCATTAAACATTCAATTATTTGGCTAGAATGTGTAAAACATTCAAATGTACATAAACTGTATACACATCTTTGATGCTTGTTTCTGCACTCCTGTAGAACCTGTCTGATCCTACTGCTCATTTTTTTCTACTTTAAAAAGACAAATTCAGGATCCTTACCTATCCTTGGAGACCTAGTAGCCTTCTAAATAGTTTTAGAAAAATCCACTTGTAAATTCCAATTTGCCCCCCCCCCCTTCTTCAGTACCCTACCTGATGATTTCATGACCAATTCCCAGTCAGTCTGTCTATTCCACAAAGGTAAGTACATCCCAGGGCTAGAAGAGAGCCCTGTAGCCCAGTTGTCCCTGTCTGGGAAGTCTAGTTGACCCATTATTTCCTCCATTGGCAAAAACTCAGTTATAGATTGGGGCTACAGCTGTTGGGTCCTGTGGAGTGGCCAACCCCTGAAACTTTCTCCCCTCAGTATCTCCTTTGAACTCCACAGCACTATCCAACTTTTGGAAGTTGTGTGTATAGACACACATATACACACATACACACACACACACACACACACACACACACACACACACACACACACACACACACACACACACACACACCTACACACACACTCCTTTCAGGGCTGCTAGTTTCTGTGCAGCACTTAGCAGCTTGTGCTCACAGGCTTATCCTGCACCTGTGTAACACCATGTACTTCCACTAGATTTACACAGGCAGAGAGCCAGAGCCACCTCCCTCTGCTGGTAGCCACCCATCACTCCTATCATCCCAGTTCCATCCTGTCCACCCCAGTTCCACTAATCAACATAGGTCATCTGAGATGCAATTAGGCCTTTATCCATCTGCAGTAGGAGTCAGAGTTAAAATTTAATTGTCTGGGTGCTGGGGTATACAGTTTATGACCCTGTGACCTGATACATAATATGATGCATATGCGAATGTTTGACTCAATTATGTCCTCTTGCCAATTGAATTTAATGTGGATTTCATGCAGCACACATTTTTCCCTGTCAGTATATTATATATCTATATAATCTGGAAGTTATAATGACACAGAGCAGCATTACAAAAAATGCATTTTAAAAGTTGTTTTGTTCCTCAGAAGTATCCTTGTGGCTGGTAGGATCTTCAAGACAGATGAGGTAAAAATAAGGTAAAACATGTTGGAAACATAATTTGTCTGGGTTGTGTCAGTGGCACAACAGGTCACACCCTCAGCTTTGGTGCTTGAAGTCTAGAAGGCTGAAGGTTGTATTCCTACTCCACCTGACTGACTCAAAGTTAAGCTGTGTCCCTGTTGCTAAAACTGATGACTTTTGGATACAAGCTGGTAAATTACACCTAATAAATAATGACAATAATTAGCTTTAAAGACTTTTTTTACTTCAGAAAATGTATATTAATTTACATTCTCTTATTCTGTCAAATTCTGAAGTTTATACTATGAATATTTTAAAAGTATCCATGATTGCCTTTGATTATTTCTGGATTTGTCCCTAATTCTGTTGAGATTTTCCCTGATTTATTGAGAGCTATGCACAGCACCTGTCAAAAAAAAAAAAAAAAAAAAATGGGGGATGCCCTGTCCAAATTTACCACAGTGGTAGAAATGCCACTTCAGGTCTACCCTGAAAAGAGGTCACTAGTCTACTAGGACTAACCCAGTGGGACTAACTAGAATCAACAAAGGACAAATAAAATAAGTTTATTTTGTCTAGACAGAAGGTGGAATCCTCAGAACGTCTAGTAACTAGATGACTCTCTAGCTGCAGATTTCCAAGCATTTCCTATGACTGTGGTGTGTCATAGATACACTGTTTGTTGTCATAAGATGATCTTCTTCTCTCCATTTCTTTCTTCTTATCTGTATGTAAGTTGCTCCTGCAACAGAAAAAAAATGGTAGTTTTGTATTCATCAGGATGTAGGATAGACATGGGATAGAATTGCAAGAATGTGCTTTCTGATGTTCTTCGTGTTTCACTGTTGCAGTCATCACATTTGGGTTATCTGCCTGCAGGTAGCCCTCAGCCGGCCTGAATACCAGAATCTTCGGAGTTCTGTGTCGGGTGCTGTTGCTTCTTCTATGATGTCAGGTCGTCAGGGGTATAAAACATGCAGCGGATGCCATTACATTAGTTCTTCTTGCCGTGCGGTGCCCGAAACAGAAGCAGTTCGCAAGTGCCGGTCAGCCGACTCCTGAAATTTTTGTTTTCGAGTTTCAGACCTGAAGTCTTCAAAAAGATAATACCACATTAGAGATCCTTTTTTCTTGTTCTAACCGATGTCAGAAAAAATTAACAATTGTCTTGGCCTGTGGAAAGCAAATAGAGATTTTCATTCTTACTGCGTCACCTGTTTAGCCCCAGACCACGATGTCCCTCGCTGTCGGTTTTGTGCTTTGTTCAACGCCCAAACTATTCGTCGTCGGGTTATTTTTGTAACTAAATACTTCCGTTCTAGATCTCCATACTCCAAAATGGCTTTGTTAAGCCATCCGACTACCAATCTTCTGAAAAAAACATAAGAATAAAGACAGAGACAGACTGCATAGGTCCAAAACTGCTGATAATGCTTCCATTAACCTAGTCGCCAGTCTGTCAGTACTCAGTGAGGCACTTTCGCAGCCCCTGATACCCGCTACTACAGATTTGCAGGCCTCTACTGAGACCCATTCGGAGTTTGGTATGCCGCAAGATGCTTCTTCGACTATGGAACCTGCAGATGTCTCTACCTTGGATGGGTCCAGAGCCGCTGTGCAGGCACCGGCTTCTGAGGGTGTATTCAGGCCTACCAACTTTCATATTAAACCGACGACTTTGTTTCAAGCTAGAAATACTGAATTCCTCAGGCGTAAAGCTCGCACTACGCTTAGAAAACCGATGACCAAACT
The DNA here is from genome assembly GCF_019279795.1 of Protopterus annectens. Taxonomy (NCBI): domain Eukaryota; kingdom Metazoa; phylum Chordata; order Ceratodontiformes; family Protopteridae; genus Protopterus; species Protopterus annectens. The sequence goes on from NC_056725.1 coordinate 1,834,021,699, forward strand.
GCATTCGCAGGCCCATATGCCTCAAAAACAAATGATTAGAACGGCTGACAACCTTATTCCCTTAATTAGGGGAAGCCAGTCTTCCCCCTCTAAGAGACCTAGAACTGATTTTCTTTCTGATTCTTCTGATCAGGAATCTGATATCTCTGTACCTTCCGACTACCAGGATTTACCCTTATCTACTTATGAGGATTCTGATGCAGAGGATTCTGTTCCCTCGGCTTCCCCTCCAAAAGATTTTTCTTTTGGTGAAACCTTGCATACCCTTAGGGAGCATTTCCACTGGGAAAGCCAGGACTATTCTGAGTCCAAAAAGAGACTTAGGGAATTTTTACTCCTGCCTCAACACAGGCCTCTAGTTATCCCCCTTGTTCTGGAGATTGTAGATGATGTTATCTTGGAATCCAGCCTTACCCGACACTTTGCCTCCAGCTCCCAGAAAACCTGACAGGTACTACAGAGTACCTGACTCTCACAAATTCCTCTTCATGAATCCTACTGCGGATCCAGAGACCATTTCCCAAGGACCAAAAGGCATTAAGGCTACTACTGCCAAAAATCCTACCCCTTCTGATAGGGACTCTAGAGCTTTAGACAGATGGGGTAAGAAGGTATACACTTCTGCTTCTTTGGCCATTAGGGATTTAAATTGCCAGTTTCATATGTTAAAGTATCAGCAGCATATTATGGGACTACTTAAACAGAAAATTATGTTGATTCCTGACTGAGCTGAACACACAGATTTGCAGGAGGTAATGCATTCTGCTGAACAAGTTGGTAAACATACTTTGCAATGTGGTTTTGATGCTTTAGAAGCATCTTGCAGGGCTGCTGTCACTGGGTCTGTACCTAGAAGGCATGCTTGGCTTAAGGAAGAAAACTTGTCAGATCATGTTAAAGCTAAATTACTGGATGCACCCTTAAACCAAGACTGCCTTTTTGGCAACAAAGCAGAAGTCCTCAAAAGGATGGAGAAAAAGCTAAATCTATGCAAACTGTTAAAGATTTCTTACAAGTACAGCCTCCTAGATTCAGTAGGCATTGGTCTTCAAAGAACTGGTCTTTTCCAGTCCCTTCCAGGCTTTCTCAGTCCAAACCCAGGTGCAGCAGACCACCAAGACTTCAGTGTCAGGCTATGCACAGATATAAGTAGTGAGGGGCTCCCACTTCCAAATCAGGGAGTATTAAGCCACCCCCTATGGCAAAACGGCACAATGACTTATCCTTAACTCTTCCAAGCCCTGCTCAACTACTTGCTCCCTTAGGAGGAAAGCTCACCCTGCATGCAAAAAACTGGGAACTCATTACCCAGGACAAATGGGTTTTAAACATAGTTTCCCTAGGATACAGATTTAACTTCCACTCACTCCCAACCCCAAGTGGATGGCAAGACCTCCACCGAAATCAGTGGGCGGAGGCCCAAAAACAAGTTTTCTCTCTCTCCTCAGTATCAGGGCTATTCAACCTGTCCCAGCAGAACAAAGGGGACAATGTTTTTATTCAAGACTGTTCCTGGTTCCCAGGAAAGAAAACTCCTGGTGTCCTATCCTGGACCTGTCTATTCTTAACACCTTTCTGGTGGTTCCAAAATTCAAAATGCTAACTCTTCAACAGCTTCTTCCTATGCTAGTCAAGGATGCCTGGCTGGCAACCCTAGACTTAAAAGAAGCTTACCTACACATCCCAATAAGGGAATCCTGCAGACAATACCTATGTTTCAGGGTGGGCTCCATGCACTATCAGTTCTCTACACTTCCCTTTGGCTTATCTACTGCACCCAGGGTATTCACAAAGTGCCTAGCTCCAGCCATTACATTTTGCAGGCAGAGAAATATTCAGATTTACCCATACTTGGACGATTGCCTGATTCATAGAATAGAAAGTCAGGACTAGCTATTACAACACCTGGCATTTGTAAAGAGACTTCTGACCTCACTGGGGTACACCATCAATGAGAAGAACTCACACCTAGTACCCTGCCAGCAGTATTCCTGGGAGCAAGCTTGAACACAGCTTCCCAGATGGCATTCCTCACTCTGGAGAAACAAGTTTATTTGACAACCTACTTCAACCTACTGGCCACAAAAACCCAGATATCTGAAAGGAAAATTCTGCAAGCCCTGGGGTTCATGGCTTCTTGCATTCTGTTAATTCCATATGCAAGACTGCATATGAGGAAACCTCAATGGTATTGAAAAAGTCTATGGTGTCACCATTCTCAGGACCTGGAAACAATGATTCCTATCACTCCTTGTCTAAGAGCAGAGTTCCTTTGGTGGGCAGAGGCCTGCTACCACAACAAGGGACTCCCTTTCACTCTACCCCCTGCCACCCAATCCCTAACAACAGACACATCAGACTATGCATGGGGGGCTCGCAGGACAGTGCATTCAGGGCAAATGGAACCCAAAACAGATGCACCTTCATATCAATCAAAAAGAAATGTTAGCTGTACAGAATGCTCTGACAGCCTTCAAAGACCTTATTCTTCCAGGACAACTATTGGTAAAGACAGAAAACACCACAGTTATGTAGTACATAAACAAACAGGGGGAACCCATTCCTACCCACTCTGCAGACTAGCCATGGCTCTTTGGAACACAGCCTTGAGCTACCTAGTGAACCTGCAAGCTCAATTCCTGCCAGGCAAACTAAATTCACTGGCAGACAACTTAAGCAGAAATCTCATGGACCCACACGAGTGGAAACTGGAACCCAAAATATTCAAGCTCCTGAGAAACAAATGGGGGACACCAGAGGTAGACCTGTTTGCCTCGCCTCAGAACTACCAATTGAACAAATTCTGCACCAGAACTCCCCACAGTCAAGCTTGGAAAGTGGATGCCCTGTCCTTTACCTGGGAAAGCCTCTCAATTTATGCCTTTTCCCCTCTGCCTGTCCTCTTGAAGGTTCTACTAAAGATCAAACAGGACAAACCAATGACTGTACTGATTGCCCCAGACTGGCCACACCAGCACTGGTACCCCCTTTTGCACAGTCTGACAGTGCTGCAACCATGGCACCTGCCTCAGACCCCTTCCTTGCTGTCCCAGCAGGCGGGCCAGATTCTGCACCCTCAGCTTCAAACCGTGAACCTTGCAGCCTGGCTAATTCCCCTGAGCTCACCTCTAACAACCCTCAGTAAGCAGGTGCTGGATGTCATTCTTGAGGCAAGGAGACCTAGTACTAGAAAATCCTATTCAGAAAAGTGGGAAAGATACTGTTCCTGGAGCCATACTCAGGGGATGGGCACAATGGTGCCCATCTTACATCATATTCTAGATTATTTCACAGAAATGCTCCACAAGGGCCTATCATTCTCTTTAATTAAGATTCATGCCTCTGCCATTTCAGCATCCCCTGCTAAAACAATTCCTTAGAGGGGCCACAAATTTAAGTCCCCCCCCCCCGGAGAGCTCCCACTCCAATTTGGGACCTTAACTTTGTATTGGGAAAACTCACCCCCCCCCCCATGAACCAGCTGCTACAGCAGAGTTGAAATTAGTTTCTTGGAAAACAGCCTTACTTCTAGCCATCACTTCAGCAAGAAAAGTGTCTGAACTGCAAGCTGTCCTGGTAGTGGAACCCTTCATTATCTTCCATGCGGACAGGGTTTCCCTCAGGACTACTCCATCCTTTATGCCCAAGGTGGTGTCTAGTGTGGCCCTAAACCAGTCCATTCATTTGCCTACTTTTTTCCCTAATCCTCAAAATAAAGGGGAAAGGATACTGCATTCTGTGGACGTGCACAGACAGCTTAGATTCTATTTGGAAAGAACTAAGACTCTCAGAAAATCAGACCAGCTGCTAGCTGGCTTTGCTGCAGGGGCAGAGGGGAAGGCCATTTCAAAGCAAACCATTTCCAAATGGATAGCCCATTGCATCCATTTCTGCTACAAGTACCATGGAAAACCTTCCTTCTTGTTTGGCATATATTATATCATGTGTATTTGCTTTTTATTGGGGGTGTTCCATGCCATATAATCACTTCCAGTTGTGGGGGCACCTGACATTTGGGGCAATAAAAACTGATGTAATGGCGTCGGCTGCAAGTTTTATACCCCTGACGACCTGACGTCATGGAAGAAGCGACAGTACCCGACACAGAAATCCGAAGATTCTGGTATTCAGGCTGGCTGAGGGTACCTGCAGGCAGATAACCCAAATGTGATGACTGCAACAGTGAATACACTCGAACATCTACATTTATGGTAAGTGTACACAACTGTACTTTGTTGCACCTGTCCAAATCATAGCACCTGAAATGACAAGCACACTATCTGTATTGCTATAGTACACTTATGCAATAGACTGTTTCAGTAAAAATATAAATGGAATAAAGGAAAACTTAAAATTCTAACTTCTGTGGGGAGGCAGGCTCCCCAATACCGCTATGTAGTGAGGTTTGTCCCTCTACCCCCTTACCTAATAAAACCAACTCCAGGGTTACACAGCCTTTGGGTAAGTGAAATTGTTTGGTGAAATCCTCTGTCCTTTAAGTAGAAGCTATTTAGCATATAGTTGCCGTCAGGGATTAGTGCAAGTAGGAACATGATGAATGAGTGGTTGAGGTAGAAATAAAAGAATGAGGGCTTTTAGAAGTAAGACAGTGGGCATGACATGTTGTTCCAGGGCAATATTATAGGTAAAAAGTACCAATTTGCTGATAACAGGGTATAGCTGAATGGAAGTTTGGAATATCAAGAATGACATTTGGAGAGCTGGACGTAACAACTAGTTTTATGAGGGCATTTTTATATGTAGAGATACACACACACACACACACACACATATATATATATATATATATATATATATATATATATATATATATATATATATATGGATCTACTTCATATGCCCTAACTTCCGACTGATCGACACCCATTTGCCCGACCCCATTTGGCCGAAATTTAATTTGACCGACACTTCATTTGACCGACAAGTATTATTGGCAAGTAAATGGGATATGCCCCCTTCCCCACTGTAGTGCGACCCTGGAGTTAGAATATATAGTTAGGGGGGTGTGGGGGGTGAAGCCCCCCACTTACTTTTGTTTTGCTAAGCAATATTAAAGCAAAACTAAACAATCTAATATGAAATTAAGGGGGGGGGCTTTGCCCCCCAACGATATATTCTAACTCCAGGGTCGCACTACAGTAGAGAAGGGGGCATATCCCATTTACTTGCCAATAATACTTGTCGGTCAAATGAAGTGTCGGTCAAATGAATTTTTGGTTAAATGAAATTTCGGTCAAATGGGGTCGGGCAAATGGGTGTCGGTCAATCGGAAGTTAGGGCAAATGAAGTAGATCCATATATATATATATATATATATATATATATATATATATATATATATATATGTGGATTCTGAGATACAGAACCATAGGATCATTGGGGAATAATTGGGGAATACAAGACTAATGATGGTATAGAACCATTTTAAGCCTTGTTATGCTTCCCAGAAATATTAGAAAGGTATTAGTCCCCTTAATGTTTTGTGGGGGTAGATAAGCATACCCATCAGTGGTCGAGCATTTACTAGCTGCCTCTCTCTAAAACAGACATAAGTGCCAAACCCAGGGTAAAGTTATGATTCACCATCCACTGATCAAATTTTTGCTTGAATAATTGTAAGGAAGAATTTTGCTTCACAGAATAGGAAGCCTGTTCTAGTAAAGGGGCAGCCAATGAAACACTTACCTGTTTCTCCAGCATGTCTTATTTATGTTGCAGGCAAAATTTAAGTCCCTGGATCAGGTGTTTCTGATGTTATTTTTTTATTTGTTTTTTTCTGCAGAAGTGTAGTAGGTCAATTAAGGCTTGATCAAAGGATGCTTTGTAAGCCTGGCATAGCTTGTCTCATAGCAGCCTCTAGGACACCAAGTACAAGGCTTTGAGGCAGTCTAAATAGGACTTGTTTTCTAAACCATGTATTTTTTTTCTGAGGAACCCCTCTGGATGCTCCACTTGTTGCATATGCATGGTCATTTACATGCCAAATGGATTATTGTACTCAATGATTGGTCGCATGAGAGCAGAGTACAACAGAACAATGACATCTTTGAACCTAGATATCATACCTCTGGTTACAAGTTGTACAAAATAGAAAGTTTCCTTTATAATCTAGGCATATGATGGTCAAAGGCCAAGTCACTGTCTACATGCGTTCCCTGATCCTTGACTACTGGGGTTACTCTTAGGGGTGTATTCATTTCCTGAGGTGGCTGTCTTAACAAAAGATACTATTATGCACTACTTGGCACTGACTTTAAGGCCATGACAATGGCACCAGTTATAGGTCTGTGACAGGCCTTCTTGGAAAGTATTTTTGTCTCGGGGGCTTAAATGACTGCACCTTATTTGCAATCATCTGTGAAGTTGGTCAGCCAGCAGCCATTGATGTTAGTCTTGTCTTAACAGAAGTAGATGCCAAACAGAAGCAGCTCCATCACTGTGCTCAGATGCTCGGGTATGTTTTTGATGTAAATTGAGACACCTCCACCTTTTGTCCCATCTAAATATGTCGAATTGCAGCCCTGCACTCCTGGAGTGTTCTCTGCAGCTTTAAACTAAGTCTCAGTAACTACACAAACTACCGTAATATCCAGGGTGAGGAGAGCCTGCAGGCATTGGAGGTACTTGTCTAGATGCTTGGCACTGAGCAGTAAGACCTTTAGATGTTCTTATGGTGGTGCTGCTATCTCAGAAGATTTATCAGATTGGTTCTGTCTAAAACAGGCCATATGGGGGGAGGATGTTTACCCAGTATAAAAAAGCCTAAAGGGGATAGCTGCAAACCCTCCCTGGCAAACCAGTATATTCTCAGTTGACAGCATTTGTACCCCCTTTGAATGATACCAAAAATTAAGCCAGTTGATAAAGTCAATTATCTTCTGTTTATTCTGTGGCGTCATCCTTGGTGAAGATACAATGCTGCTCAGTGTTAGGCTTTACCTGTGTGGGACACATGGTATAGAAGCTCTGTCATGTCTCTCTTCATATGTCCAGGGAGATACATCTCAGGTCATTTATACCCACATGGACTATGACTGAGTCATGCTGGTACTTATGGTTCAATGACCTCAGTGCATGCATGATCTGTTAGATCCTGGCCCCTGATAGGCAACTGTCTGTGACTCTCTCTACTTACTCAGACTGGTGAGTAGTACATTTGTGTGTCTCACAGTAGAGTACCCTAAGACGAAAATATTTATTGTATGGTCATTTGATTATGGGCTTACAGGTTGAGATGCCATGAGATGTGTCTCTCTGGTGGTGGGTGTTGTTTTGGTAGAGTTTTTTTGAAGTTGATGAGGATAGTTATTGTGGGTGCAATATCTGTCAAGCCTTTGGGGTTTAAGATTACATTTAAGGCCCTCAGCATATGTGGGTCTATGTGTGTGGTGGGTATAGTGTGTGTGTTACTGACAACCTGTTTGGTATTATAAGTGCTATTATGTGATAGCCTTGTCTCCAATGACATTGTAACCACATTGCTTTCATATAATATCAGTTTGTTTCAGAATGAAGTGGTTGCTGGTAAACATAAGACAATTGCTACATTGTCTCAGGATGCCCATATCTACCAATTTAGCTGCAAAGATAGAAAAGCACATGTCCATAGCTCCAGGTACTTATTGCATGATCTCCAGGGGATTTTACATGAGGGGTCTGTAGTTGACTAGCTTAGGTGCTATAGAAGTATAAACTTGTATCAAGACTGTCTAAGACTAATCTCATGGCTAGATGATCTTAAATGCACAGAATAGTTTCTCTATGTGCAACTAAGATCTAGCAAATTTTGAGAGGTAGTTTTATAGGGAAAGTTTCAGTTCTAAGTGCTTTACAAGGCAATGCTAACTACTACTGTTGATGAGCAAGGTCACACAAAGGTGATGACTTTAAACAAACAGAGAAATTGGAAAAACAAACAAAATGGCCCCTGGCCTATCAGATTACACTCATTGCCCTCTAAAGTGATTCCCAGATCAGAATGAGATCAGGCTACTGTACTGCCACAGAGTACAGTCCAAACCATTCTTAATGTGAAAACACCAGAAGAAGCAGAAAAGTGCAAAAAAGAAACAGTATTAGCCAACTAAACTGAGTACAAGAGAGTGCCCACAAAGTATAGAAACCAGCAAGCAGAGACTGCTAATTACAAAAGCACTTATAGTTGATTTAAAGTGCAGGGAGACAGTACATAATGCAAAAAATATAGCAAACAGACATTGCTAAGTACAAAAACATTTTTAAAATGATTTAACGTGCAAGGACTAGCACAGTGGAAAAACACCAGAAAGTGCGTTTTAAACATGTAGATGTACTTATGTGTGAAGTATGGCACAAGATTGCAGAAAAGCTCTCTGAAATCTTAGGCATGGAAGCTCTCAGAAAGGTAGCCAGGCACAGAAACTGACTAAACAAATAAACAAAATCCCCCATTGGCCAATCAGGAGTTTACACTTAGGAACATCTGAAATGTTTCTCAGCTCAGAATGAGCTCAGGCTACTTTTTACTGCTAACAGGGCACTGTCCAAACCCTTCTTAATGTAAAAACAGCAGGAGAAGCTAAAATTGCAAAAAGGAACAGTATTTGCCAACTAAACTAATAACAGGGAGTGCCCACATATATAGAAACCAACAAACAGATACTGCTAATTACAAAGTACTTTAAGTTGATCTAAAGTGGACGGACACAATAACTAATGCAAAAATATAGCAAACAGCACACCCTCCAAGAGGAAAAAACGCTGAGAGAAGAAGGGAGCCACTTTTGAGATTTTAAGTATTTTTTCTCTGTTTATTTGCTAAGTTTTTCTGCATAGCTGCCTAGCTTGAGCATTTTCTGGCTTGTTAAACTTGATTTCTGTATTAGTAGCTGTATTTAGAGCACAACCAAAAGCTGTTTGCTGAATTTCCTGTTTGCACTTAATTTTAAATCGTTTTTTTTCTTAAAACTTGCATATTTTCTGTCCTTGACCTAGCACTCTTGTGTGGGGTCATTTACTGCACTGTTATAACTTGATATTACTTGTGAACCTCTGCTATCTCTGTAAAAACAAAACAAAAAAAAATCTTGCTTTTTTCCCACTTTTCTGAGAGTTAAAAAAGTTCAGTTACAGGCTTGCTGTTCCTGAACTGTTTGAAAGTTTCTGTGAGGCCATTTTTGCTTGGGCTGAAGGAGGGTCTCTCTGTGATCAGTGGCAGTGAATAACATTGAGCAGCTTCCCTGCCCCCGTAGAGGTGGTTACTGACTTGAAACTGTAGTTTTATTGGCCACTAGGGTCATTTCCAAAACTCCTTCATCTTCCTCTCTTAAAATCTAGTTGCCTCGTGGTTTGGTCTTTTCAGGCTTGTTGGCTGTTGTTGAAGCACCCTCAAGAGGAAAAACACTGAGAGAAGAAGGAGCCACTTTTGAGATTTTAAGTATTTTTCTCTGTTTATTTGCTAAGTTTTCTGCATAGCTGCCTAGCTTGAGCATTTTCTGGCTTGTTAAACTTGATTTCTGTATTAGTAGCTGTATTTAGAGCACAACCAAAAGCTGTTTGCAGAATTTCCTGTTTGCACTTAATTTTAAATCGTTTTTCTTAAAACTTGCATATTTTCTGTCCTTGACCTAGCACTCTTGTGTGGGGTCATTTACTGCACTGTTATAACTTGATATTACTTGTGAACCTCTGCTATCTCTGTAAAAACAAAAAAAAAAATCTTGCTTTTTCCCACTTTTCTGAGAGTTAAAAGTTCAGTTACAGGCTTGCTGTTCCTGAACTGTTTGAAAGTTTCTGTGAGGCCATTTTGCTTGGGCTGAAGGAGGGTCTCTCTGTGATCAGTGGCAGTGAATAACATTGAGCAGCTTCCCTGCCCCCGTGGTGGTTACTGACTTGAAACTGTAGTTTTATTGGCCACTAGGGGTCATTTCCAAACTCCTTCATCTTCCTCTCTTAAAATCTAGTTGCCTCGTGGTTTGGCGTCTTTTCAGGCTTGTTGGCTGTTGGTGAAGCACCCTCCAAGAGGAAAAACACTGAGAGAAGAAGGGAGCCACTTTTGAGATTTTAAGTATTTTTTCTCTGTTTATTTGCTAAGTTTTTCTGCATAGCTGCCTAGCTTGACAATTTTCTGGCTTGTTAAACTTGATTTCTGTATTAGTAGCTGTATTTAGAGCACAACCAAAAGCTGTTTGCTGAATTTCCTGTTTGCACTTAATTTTAAATCGTTTTTCTTAAAACTTGCATATTTTCTGTCCTTGACCTAGCACTCTTGTGTGGGGTCATTTACTGCACTGTTATAACTTGATATTACTTGTGAACCTCTGCTATCTCTGTAAAAAACAAAAACAAAAAAAAAATCTTGCTTTTTTCCCACTTTTCTGAGAGTTAAAAAAGTTCAGTTACAGGCTTGCTGTTCCTGAACTGTTTGAAAGTTTCTGTGAGGCCATTTTTGCTTGGGCTGAAGGAGGGTCTCTCTGTGATCAGTGGCAGTGAATAACATTGAGCAGCTTCCCTGCCCCGGGAGAGGTGGTTACTGACTTGAAACTGTAGTTTTATTGGCCACTAGGGGTCATTTCCAAAACTCCTTCATCTTCCTCTCTTAAAATCTAGTTGCCTCGTGGTTTGGGCATCTTTTCAGGCTTGTTGGCTGTTGGTGAAGCACCTCCAGCATGGCCGGCTCTAGGCATAGGCGAACCAGCGATCGCCTTAGGGCGCCCGTACAGGCCGGCCCCGTAAAGGGCGCATTTTTATGTATTTATTTATTTATTTTAATTAATTTACTTTTGTCATTTTGCTTTGTTATCTTCTCGGCACCCTGTCTGAGTGAAGGCGCCAAAACAATAGGAAGAGGGGGAAGGTGAGTGCTCCCACTTTTATAGCTTCAAATCGGAAGGGGACTTCAAAAAAAAAAAAAAAAAAAAAGTTCCACGCGCAACAGCAGGAGTTTTAAGTTAGCAGTTCAGTTAAGAGAGGGGTTAAGGTCATGTGTACGTGTGTGGCCGCTCAGTTTAAAAAGAAAGTAAGTGTATGGTTTGCGTTTGTAATTTACACTCTTCGCTTCTGTATGCAAGAAAAATGTGTGTGTGTGTGTGTGTGTGTATTTATCAATTTAAATTATCCGCTCTGTTTGCATGAGATATAAACTGTTACATTGTGTGAGATAGTATGTGTGTGATAGTATGTTTGTATATGGAAGCTGACACATTTTTGACAAATAATAGAGCTGCTTAAATGTAAACAGCCCTGGGCACTGATGAGATTATTGAGATTATTGCAGTATTTTTTAATCCTCTCCTCCTGTAGCTTTCTCTGTTCTGACCACCGTCCAAACAATCACCACAGATAATAGCTTTAATTTCGGCATGTCTCGACACACAGAAATCTCACTTCCAAAGCATGCCTTGGTCTCCAGGAAACTGGGGTCCCAATCATTGGCATCCTTTTGTGGCAAAAATTAGAAGAGCATTGGATTTCAAGCGACAACAGCCTTGAAAGCCTCTAATTGCCACGGAACATCCGCTGCTCCACATGCGGTTTTTGCCTGAAACCTGCAGTGCAGAAACCCGATTATCCGTTGCACAGATTTCAGGAGGTTAGTGTACTTTTGTTATAAAGTTTCAGTTGATCCACAAATGTGCAACAACGGATTTGCAAAGCTCTGTGTTAAGTACTGCAAGATTAAAATCGAACAACTCATTTCAGAGAACCCTTACCTAGAGAAAAGAAGGCAGTTTGGGGGAGTGTTTTAAACCAAATCTTAAGTTTTACTTTATTAATTTATTTTATTCAAGTAACGGATTCTTTAAGGCATTGTGTTTAAGTACAATGAGTTTACCTGCCGATAGCGTGTGCAGCAGCAAGAAACAACCAGATGTCAAGCTGGAAACAGTAATACAGGTCTGCCAAAAGAAATGCTCATTTTAAAGAGCAAGTTACTTAGTTGTTAACATTGTCTATTTAACTTGCAGTGTTATTCAGTTTTTGAGCAATCTAGTATTTTTTTATTACAAAAAATGACATGTCATGAATGGTTTAGCTAAATGTCTGTGTGATTGACACTGAATGATACTGTGCATTCCATCCACGTTTGTGCCCTTTAAAATAGAATGATAAGCATGAATGCTGACCTCAAGGAAGATTTGTATGGGTGTTTGCTGTTAGCTTCACGCCTCTCAAGTGTACTTCATTATGAAGAATGTTTTTCATTACTAATCTTAAAAATGGTGTGTTCTTCCCAGTTCCACTTTGAATGATTGATTAAGTGTTATGCCCATATATTTTGGCTTAGTCCCCATGTGCACCAGTTGTTGTTGTTGTTGTCTCTTTCGCTTTTTCCCGTTAGGGTCGCCACAGCAAAACTCGTCCGCTAATGATTGGCAGAAGATTTTTACATGCTGTTGCCGCCCCGACGCACAACCTTCAAAGGTATGCCCTTTGCATGTCTCCATACAGAAGACTCTTTAGCTGAGAATCGAACGGACAACATCTTGCTGTGAGGCGACAATGCTACCGCAGCACCACCACCGGAATTGGTAGTTTTTTTGCAAGAATTTAAAATAATTTCATAGTTTTAATTTGACTGCCTATTATGATGTTTTTGGATTACTTAAACGCTTAAGTGATGCCAATGAATAATTGTTGTTGGTGGTCTGTATTCTGAATTATTTTTATGTTATTTAACGCTCACAAGAAGGTAGAAACCAATAACAATTTCCAGTCATGTGTGATAGTGGGCAAGATAAACAGGAGAAGTCTGATACTTTATAAAATGTGTATTGAAATAAGATGACTTATTTTTATTGATGGTGAAATTAAAAGGCTGTGTAGATAAAACTGCAGTAGTTGAACTTGCTGAACTATTGTTAAGCGGGAACTGTTTGAATTCTGGTGTTAGGTATTCCTTCTACTACTAACACAAAAATGGTAACTGAATTAACAGGAAGGACAGCTGAAATAGAAGGAATACACTCCCTAAAACTTTTGATAATTCTGTAGCTGGGCAGTTGGAGACTGCACATTGGTCATTTAGCATAAACTTTATGTTTGAAGTTAGTGAACTGATGCATCATCTGGGCATTTCTGACTAGTAGAATATCATGTCTCCAGCTTCTGACACAAAATTGAAATCATTGCATGTTGAGCATGTTTAAGTTAATGTTTTATTGATGGTTTGAATGCAGATGTTGTCACCCTATATATATATATATATATATATATATATATATATATATATATATATATATATATATATATATATATATATATATTGTGTGTGTGTATGTAAATGAGTGGCAATATAAGTTGCCTTAAAAATGTTAAAGGTGTTTTTCTGAATGTGTTGCAATAAATGGATATTAAAACTCTGAGATAGCTAATCAGTATTGTGCTATTTAATTGTTTGTTGATTTATGTTAACCAGGTAGATGCATTAGCCATATCAGTAGTAATCACTACAGTGGTGGTAGTCAGACCAGTAGGGGATACTCTGTATGTTTCAAGAAGGAAAAAACTATTCTTCTAAATAAGTTAGGTGATTATTATTAAGTTGCATATATGAATATTTCAATGTAGTATGTTAAGTGCTCGTTCTGTTTGTATGACAGATACAGTGTGTATTACTGTGTGAGATAGTATGTGTGATGATAACGTGTGTATATGAGAGAGAAAGTGCATGTCTGTGTTTTGTTCAACTAACACTATTACATACTTCCTTCTTCACCATGTCCTTCTACCTCTGAAATGTTAAATGAAAGTCCTGAAGACTGTATACAGGCCTTAGTGCTTTACAAAAATAAGCGTTGTTAACACAAGGGCACACACTTTCTACAGCTATTCCAATTCCGTATGTAACTATCGCCTTTGCTTCAGACTGCCATAAGCAGTCTATCAGAGCTGCCCTTTTTTTTTTTTTCTTTTTTTTTGTTATTCTTCAGTTTGAGCAAGGAGATTGAACCAGCTATGCCTCTGATATCTATAAATATGGATTTATCTAGATATAGATAAGATATACAGATAGATAATGATATGAGTATATAGACATATTTAAAATATTTTTTTTCATTTTGGCCTTGCACTGATTCTTTAGGATTGCTATCACTAAATGATGGGAGACACTGCAGTCATAGTTTATATTCTTCAAAATGGGAATGCTAATGCAAAATCTGTGTAAGCAACTAGATATATAGAAATTAAAATGCATCCCTGAGTCTGGATCTTTTTGCTCAAAACTATAACTTTAAAATACACACTAGCAGGTGGTGCTTTATTATACAAGGAATATAGTTTAATATAATCAGGAAGGTGAATCAAAGAACACATATATATATATATATGCATGGCCATAAGAATGTGTTTAAGGAGCCTGTAGTTTGAAAAGAGCCTAAAGGTAAACTTAATTCTCCACTGGCCAGGTGCATTTTATCTGAATGTGGGTTTTAATGCCATTTCAATGAATGTGAGTTTCAAGGGCAGAGAAGTTTTACTGCTCATGCTAAATCTATTTTCATTGTGAGACTGTATTGTTTGTTTAGCAAGTGGCTATCTGTGTTTGTGCTATTTTATTTCAATATCTGTAATCATTGTAGAAGTAAATAAGAAAACAGTATGCACACTGACAGGTTTGAACAGTGGTTATGGTAACTGAGGAGAAATAGCCAAGTAATGTAACACTGGAGTGGCTGGAGAGGGGGCTGCTGCTGGGGGGTAGGGATTGCTGCAGAAGGGGCTGCTCTGGGGGGCAGTCTATTACCCTGCCTAGGGCCCTATTTGACCATGATCCAGCTCTGGTATTTACAGTAGGAAACACGTACACAAAGGTAGTTGTAGTTTAACTGCATTACAAGGTATATTTTTCTTCTTATGCATTTAAATGATTTAAGGAAATGACTGGAGTGGCTTTCTTGGGGAGTGACCTACCTGTGGGTGTAGCTCAAATAGGGGTGTTTCATGAGTATGTTGTGGGAGGGGCTTATGGGGCGCTGGAGCACTACTTCGCCTAGGGCACCATTTCAGCTAAGGCCGGCCCTGCCTCCAAGAGGAAAAAACACTGAGAGAAGAAGGGAGCCACTTTTGAGATTTTAAGTATTTTTTCTCTGTTTATTTGCTAAGTTTTTCTGCATAGCTGCCTAGCTTGAGCATTTTCTGGCTTGTTAAACTTGATTTCTGTATTAGTAGCTGTATTTAGAGCACAACCAAAAGCTGTTTGCAGAATTTCCTGTTTGCACTTAATTTTAAATCGTTTTTTTCTTAAAACTTGCATATTTTCTGTCCTTGACCTAGCACTCTTGTGTGGGGTCATTTACTGCACTGTTATAACTTGATATTACTTGTGAACCTCTGCTATCTCTGTAAAAACAAAACAAAAAAAATCTTGCTTTTTTCCCACTTTTCTGAGAGTTAAAAAGTTCAGTTACAGGCTTGCTGTTCCTGAACTGTTTGAAAGTTTCTGTGAGGCCATTTTGCTTGGGCTGAAGGAGGGTCTCTGTGATCAGTGGCAGTGAATAACATTGAGCAGCTTCCCTGACCCCGTAGAGGTGGTTACTGACTTGAAACTGTAGTTTTATTGGCCACTAGGGGTCATTTCCAAAACTCCTTCATCTTCCTCTCTTAAAATCTAGTTGCCTCGTGGTTTGGGCGTCTTTTCAGGCTTGTTGGCTGTTGGTGAAGCACCCTCCAAGAGGAAAAAACACTGAGAGAAGAAGGGAGCCACTTTTGAGATTTTAAGTATTTTTTCTCTGTTTATTTGCTAAGTTTTTCTGCATAGCTGCCTAGCTTGAGCATTTTCTGGCTTGTTAAACTTGATTTCTGTATTAGTAGCTGTATTTAGAGCACAACCAAAAGCTGTTTGCAGAATTTCCTGTTTGCACTTAATTTTAAATCGTTTTTTCTTAAAACTTGCATATTTTCTGTCCTTGACCTAGCACTCTTGTGTGGGGTCATTTACTGCACTGTTATAACTTGATATTACTTGTGAACCTCTGCTATCTCTGTAAAAACAAAACAAAAAAAAATCTTGCTTTTTTCCCACTTTTCTGAGAGTTAAAAAAGTTCAGTTACAGGCTTGCTGTTCCTGAACTGTTTGAAAGTTTCTGTGAGGCCATTTTTGCTTGGGCTGAAGGAGGGTCTCTCTGTGATCAGTGGCAGTGAATAACATTGAGCAGCTTCCTGCCCTGTAGAGGTGGTTACTGACTTGAAACTGTAGTTTTATTGGCCACTAGGGGTCATTTCCAAAACTCCTTCATCTTCCTCTCTTAAAATCTAGTTGCCTCGTGGTTTGGGCATCTTTTCAGGCTTGTTGGCTGTTGGTGAAGCACCCTCCAAGAGGAAAAAACACTGAGAGAAGAAGGGAGCCACTTTTGAGATTTTAAGTATTTTTCTCTGTTTATTTGCTAAGTTTTTCTGCATAGCTGCCTAGCTTGAGCATTTTCTGGCTTGTTAAACTTGATTTCTGTATTAGTAGCTGTATTTAGAGCACAACCAAAAGCTGTTTGCTGAATTTCCTGTTTGCACTTAATTTTAAATTGTTTTTTTTTTAAAACTTGCATATTTTCTGTCCTTGACCTAGCACTCTTGTGTGGGGTCATTTACTGCACTGTTATAACTTGATATTACTTGTGAACCTCTGCTATCTCTGTAAAAAACAAAACAAAAAAATCTTGCTTTTTTCCCACTTTTCTGAGAGTTAAAAAAGTTCAGTTACAGGCTTGCTGTTCCTGAACTGTTTGAAAGTTTCTGTGAGGCCATTTTTGCTTGGGCTGAAGGAGGGTCTCTCTGTGATCAGTGGCAGTGAATAACATTGAGCAGCTTCCCTGCCCCCCGTAGAGGTGGTTACTGACTTGAAACTGTAGTTTTATTGTCCATTTTGGGTCTATTCCTGCTTCTTTCCAGCCCCTGCTATCAAGCACGCTTTAACGTGCTTTAGCACGATTTAGTGCGGAGTTGCCACTAGAGCAGCATAGTCTGTTCTTCAATTTTTCCCTTAGAACTGCTCTGTTAGGAACCTAAACAGTTTACACCTTCACTAAAAAGTGCAGCACTTGTTCCAAATAGCTTTTTCTTCTCAAAAAGCTCAGCACTTGTCTTATAAGCATATCCCTTGTCTTATAAGCATTCCCCTTGCAGGTCAAGCACTCTTATATTATACAAATCTCTCACTAGCAAAACCCCCCAGGAGTGCCCACTTCCCTGCTAAGCCCACTACTTTTCTGTCTCATACCAACTCATAATTCTTTCTAGCATGTCGAAGGGTCAGATGCTGGCGTCCTCTCCTGCCCAGTTGGTGAATCTGGGAATTCTGAGACAATGTTACAATTGCCTCATGTACACGGACAACCCTCTCCTCCTCCCACGTAACACTAACACTTGTGAGATATGCAGCTATTTAGCCAGACTGGAGGCTGAGCTCTCCCAACTCAAGACTGGCAAGACCAGGCAGGAGGAGAAGGCAACTACACACACCACAATACCAGTCTCACATAACTCAACCACACCACTGAATCAAACACATAAACACACTAAGACATATTCGGAGGCTCTGAGTAAAAATTTACCTAAACAGCAGAGGCCTCCAAAGCAGACACCCAAGCAACTGCAAACTCAATACACCACACAAACAACACATAAACAACAAAATCAGTGTGCAAAGCAGTCACTGCCCTTAAGGCCAAATACAACACCAAACATACTTGTCATAGGTGACTCCATAGTCAGACACACTGACGCCCCGCCACCAGACTGAGTAAGGAGAAGGTCACAGTAAGCTGCCTGTCGGGCACTAGAATCTGCCACATAACGCAAGCACTCAGGTCTCTCAACAGCAGGTACAAGTACGACTCAGTCATTGTCCACGCTGGTGTTAACGACCTGAGACGTACCTCCTTGGACTACATGAAAAGAGACATTGAGGAGCTCTCTGATTATGTAGCCCAGGCAGGTATGACCCTGACCTTGAGCAGTATCCTACCTTCACCTAGAATGATGCCACAATACAGTGATAAGATGATCAGCTTTAATAATTGGCTTAAATTCTGGTGTCATTCAAAGGAATCCAATGTCTGTCTGCCTGGGATGACATGCTGGACAAGCCACGCTGCTTCTAAGGGACGGCTTGCACCTGTCACCCCTAGGCTTCCGGATATTGGCAAAGGCTCTTGCCACCTCCATAGTGCCTTTTTTAGGCAAGGCTCAAATTCTAAACCTACCACCCTAGAACACAAAAAGGAAAAAACTAAGGGTAATGCTGCTCAATGCCAGAAGTCTCAATCTCAAGATGCACACACTCGAGGCCCTTCTCAGTATGGAGAACATCGATGTCTGTGCTGTGACAGAAACCTGGTTCAAGGCTCCTGAGAGCACCCCAGCACTATCAGGTTTCACCTCATATCATGCTCCGCCCCAAAATCCGGACAACACCAAGAAAGGAGGGGGGGGGTGTCCATATTCATAAAGGACACCCACACCTCAAGGTTGGTGGCAACGCACGATGCATCAAGACCATCCAGGTGCAATTAACCATAGGCAAGACTGCTCTGCAATTTGTAGCATGTTACAGGCCACCCTCTCAAACTCAGGAACCTCACATGGCCTTCCTGAAAACATTGGAGGGGATAAATGTATCTCCAAACACCATCATACTAGGTGATTTCAACTACCCTAATATAGACTGGAAACACTACTCAAGCCCAAACACTCTAGCCCAAAGGTTCCTGGAGTTCATAAACTCAAATGCCATGGAACAACTAGTCACCATCCCCACAAGAGGAGAAAACATACTTGATCTCATCATCACGAACATGGGATCACAATGTTCAACACCGAAGTATACCCCTCACTGGTGAGATCAGATCATAAACTAATCTCGCTGGAGGTCCTCATCCGCCCCCACCGAAATAAAAAGACCACAGTGAAAAACTTCTCAAAAGCCGACTTCACACTTCTAAATCTAGTGTGGTCTCCTTTAAGGCCCCTGAGCCAGTGGTAAACATTACTCAAACCACTGAATCACTTACAAATGCCTTCTACCAGCACCTACAGGACTGCATGGATCAGGCAATCCCAAACAAAACTAAGACTCTTTGTACCAAAGGCAAGCGTCCAGTCTGGTGGACCCCAGCCATAAACAAGCTCTACAACAAAAGGAGGAAGCTACTACAAGATAGAGCAAAATCCTTGAAAGGTAAGACACCTTTGATCATTATAAGTAAAAAACTAAGAGCTCTCATAAAATCATCCAAGGCAAATTTTGAGAGAAAAATCGCCAAGGACTCAAAAGACAATCATAAGGCCTTCTTTAGCTATGTTAGAAACCTAGGAGGAAACTCCCAGATATGCTCAGAATTAGTTCAAAATGATGTGAAGATTACTGAACCTACACACATTGCCAACATACTGGCTGACAGGTTCAGTGCAAACTTCTCCCCTCCCCAAAAGGAGAGATATCTATACCAGAGGATTGTAGCCCCCCAAACATCTCCAACGCCCAGGTGAGAACTGCCCTCTCCAAGGCAAAAAACACAGCATCCATGGGACTGGATGGTGTCCCCGGCTGTGTGCTCCACGAACTCAATGAGGAATTAAACCCGCAGCTAGGACAGCTGTTTAATCTTAGCCTCACCTCAGGATACGTACCCAAGGAGTGGCGCACGGCGACTGTGGTCCCACTTCACAAGGGCGGTGCCTCCACCGACCCTGGTAATTACCGTCCCATTAGCTTGACAAGCCTTATCTGCAAAGCCATGGAGAGGATCATAATGGAACTCATAAATAAAGACATAGGGAACTTGCAGACTTTGGATCCAACCCAGTTTGGCTTTGTCAAAGGCAGATCATGCCTTTTAAACTTGGTTGACTTTTTCGAGACAGTCACCAAGGCCATTGATGAGGGAAAGGCAGTCCATACAGCCTACCTCGACCTGGCAAAGGCCTTCGATACAATACCCCACTCAGGTATCATCGAAAAACTCATCAGCTTGAATGTAAACCCATACATCACAAGATGGGTTGCAAACTGGCTAAGTGACAGAACCCACAGGGTCAGAGTTGCTGGAGCCATGTCAGACTCAAAGCCTGTCACAAGTGGTGTCCCACAGGGCTCAGTCTTGGGTCCACTCTTGTTTGGCATCTACTTTTCTGAAGTACAAGCAAACACAGGAGGGTTATGGCTGACAAAGTTTGCAGATGACTGCAAACTGGGCCATAGTCGAAAACACATCTGACACAGATATCCTTCAGAAGGGCCTCACAGAAACGGATAACTGGTGCCAGAGCCATGGCCTAAAGTTAAACGCCAAGAAATGCATAGTCATACCCTTCGGGAAAAACAAGGTTACCCCTAGCTACCATATAGGTGGCAATCCACTGAGCACAGAAGAAGTCATCAGGATCTGGGGACCCAGGTTGACAGTAGCCTTCGCTTGACACTCATGTTGCTAAAGTAGTTAGGAAAACCTTCTACATTGCCCACCTGATCATGAAGGGATTCACATCTAGATTAAGGGAGGTCATCGTCCCCTGTACTCATCACTCATTAGACCTATGATTGAGTACAATGCCCCATTCGAATGTATCTGACCCGACACCTGCAGCAGCTGGAAAGGCCCCAAAAGTTCCTCACCAAAAGGATAAAGGGTCTCAAAAATATGTCTTATGCTGCCCGACTGAAAGAACTCCAGCTCTATTCAGTCTCATACCGCTTGCTCAGAGGTGACCTGTGCCTGACATATAAGGCCATGTCAAACCCAGATTTGATGAATATGCTTCACCTCAAAAATCTAGATCCCTCAGAACCACAAGGGCGGGAGACTTAAACCTTGACACGGTTATTAATAGAACGTGCTGGAGGGACAAATTCATCACCCAGAGACTCCCTATGCTGTGGAACAAAATCCCGGTACATGTGAGGCAGAGCACCTCGCTGGCCTTGTTCAAGAGGAATCTTGACCAATGGATGGGAGATCGCAGATATACCCCAGGGATTACTTCAGTGTCACTGCTTGACAGAGGCACAGCAAAATAATAGGCATAGTTTTATTCAAACTAAAGGGGTGGCGAAAGCCACATAACTATGGGCTAGGCTTATAAATGCCCTTGGGCAGATAGCCTAGTATGAACCTATGAACCTATGAACCTAAGTACAAAGGCACTTTAAAAATGTATTAAAGTGCATGGATGTGTAATGCAAAAATATAACATTAGCAATGTTACAAATTGTCAAAAAGTACAATTTAAGCAAATACATGTTCTTATCTGCTAAGGTTGGCACAGGATTGCTGCAAAACTCTGTAAAGTATCAGGCAGTAGCATAGCTAGGGAGAGGCAAGAAGAGCAACAGCCTCTGGTGCAAAGTGCTGGGGGTGCGATTGCAGATTCTGAGCTGTCTTTAATGGAATACCGGCTTTTAAAAGCTAGTGTTGCATTTGAGGACAAACCTGAACACTAGTGCTCCATGTATGGTCCAGTTTTCTACATTTTTTTTGTTTGTTTTTGTTTTAACTAAAACCTAAGCTCTGTAGCTGTGTGGACTATAAACTGCAGGAACTGTTTTCTGCATTTGTAGCAAGCAGTTTGCTGTAGTCTAAAAATTATTATTTTTTTTAATTAAAACATGAGTACCATCGTGCTCCATGCAGGCAGGGTATAAACTCTAGCAACTATTTGCTACATTTGTAGCAAGCACTTTCCTACAGCTTAAAAAGAAGATATCTGATGATGTTAATCTTCATTCCATTCATCGCCGATGGGTTTTGTTCTGAGTCCTCGGAACTGAGTTGGCCTTATACCAAAGTTCGCGCCAGCCAAAAACTCTCAAGCTAAGATTTACCCATAATCTCCTTCTCCCTTTTACCTCAGTTCTCGTTTGCTGGGTTGCCGTAAAGCTGCGTTCAAGCCAGCTCTCAGCTAAGTTTTTGATATTTTTGGATATTTTAATATTTCTAAACAGGTTAGTGTTTTTGGATAGTGTTACTTTGCTTCGCTTTTTTTTTCTGTACCTGTGTATCGCTAAGTCTCTTTTCCAACTTTCTTGTCAACTACCTGTTGGTAATCTTTGTACTGACTCCCTTCTCTCTACCTGCTGTAGTAATCTACTTATACCATTGTTGGTATTTTTGTAATCTCTAACTAGTTGTAGCATGTGTTTGGTTGTGGTAATCTGTTTTTTTCTCATTTTGTATTGTTTTTTGTTGATATTAACATGTCTGATAAAAAGGCCACTTCAGGCTTCAAACAATGCCTGAGGTGTGGGAGAAAAATGCCTGATAGTGACTCTCATGATGGTGTTTATAGTTTGGGAGTGTGTCATCTCTCAGTACAACCACTTTGCTCCTTCTGCCATGGGGTTTAGCTCATGTACCTTGAATGAGCATAAAAATAAATTGATTTTGAAGGGCCTTCTCAAATAGCCTTTTTCAGAGGCTCTGTCCACATCGGAAGGTTCACCCCCTCCTAGGAAAGAGAAAAAGAGCCATATTCTGTTCCCTCCTCACCCTTTTTAGAAAAGGAAAGACCACCAAAACTGAAAATTCCAAAGCTTTCTACACTGGAACTGAAGTCTTCATCTGCAGCACCGTCTTCAGTACTGTCTATGTCTATAGCGTAGAGGCCAACCTCGTCAGCACCAACAACGTCTATGGCACCGATTGTGACTGATACAAAAATTTTGACTTCAACCCCGATTACGACTCCAAGCCTTTCCATGGCTTCTATAGCTCAGATGGACATTGCTGCCCCTTTTGTCTCAAAATTGGAGACGGTGGTGCGATTAGACATGCAAGCATAGACCCAATATTCCCCATCTGTGGACCCCTTCTTGGGACAGGCTTATAGTCCCTTCTTAGAGCGTCCAGAGTCCCCTTTCGGGGATATCCACTAGATCTACCCGGAGCTTCTCTGAACATGATGTGGTGTGCCTTGTGGACCAGCTGCTGACAGCCAGGGGGATTCCTTCTGATTCAAAATCCCAATCCTTTCTAGGACTTGGGTTTTCTGCTTCATGGACTCCATCTTACTGTCCTCCTTCATCCTCCCTGCAGGTTTCGAAGCCCTCGACACCGACGCCTCTCTCGGCACCCTCTGCTCCGGTGCCGATAGTGGATCTCACTTCGGCCCCAGACTCGACCCTTTGGCCATCGGTTCCATTGGAAGCGTGTCTTCCTCAGTCCCGGGACTGGACTACAGGTTCCTCGGTTCCGTGTTCGGTGCTGACCCTTTCTACGGTACCATCCATGGTGCCAGGTGGCCTGTCAGTACCTGTCTAGCTTGAGGCTCCACTCATGGGAGTGGGCTCAACAGAGCAGGGTGTGACCCTGGTTCTGAGGTTGTCTTTCTCTGTTCTGGGTTCCCATCCCTCTTCGGGCCGGCCCTGCGTTCCAGGTGATGGAGAGGGATCTTGCCTCTGTGAGCAAGCCTTTGACATTGGAACCCCCATGTCCTCCCCCTGTGCTGCAGCTGTCACAGGGCACCATCCCGGATCGAGCACGGTAGCCACAGGAGACCCTATTGCAGGGTGCCCTTTCCTCTGGGTCCTCCTCAGAAGATCCCACTGAGGAAGTTCCTAGGAAGAAATCGTGCAAGAGGAAGCACGTAGACTCCCCTGAGGAGTCCCTCACTGAGGATACGGATTACAATGAAGGAGAAGGATCCCCATAATCACCCCCTGAAGATGTCTCCTTTGGAGACATCCTGGAGATCTTGAAACAGAGGGGTGATTGGAAGCCCAAAAACCCTTCCTTGGAGGAATCCATTTTTCTGCAGACCTTTTGTGCTTGACCATCTACCTCCTGGGTGATCCTGCCTGCAGACGAGTTGGTTCAGCTTGTGGTGCAGCACACCTGAAAGAACCCTGATGCTGTTGAAGCAATCCCCAAGAGACCAGACAATATCCTTTCTCTCCCTGAAGAACATCCACATTGGTCAAAGGGTTTAACAGTAGAGGCTATGGTGGTAGCGGCAGTCACCAAGAAAGGACTTGCTGAGGAGAGCCATACTGTTCACCAACCTAACAGGGAGTCCCGAGCAGTGGACAGACTGGGAAAGTGAGTTTTCGCTTCAGCGACCTTTGCTATTTGGTCTTTGAACTACCTGGCACATTTCACCAGACTCCAGAGAGACCTCATGTCCGAATTCTCTAGTACTGTTTCAGGAAAGGTGTCTGATGAGGTTAATGACAAGGTAGTCTCACAGCTAGTGACCCTGGAATCGATTTCTAATTCATCCATGAGGTTAATTTCACATGCAACTGAAGGGGTGGCTAGAGCTGTGGGTTCAGGTGTAGTTATGAGACATCACGCCTGGATGCACCTGTGTGACTTTGCAGATCCTTTTAAGTCTTCCCTCCTTAACTCTCTAGTGGAAGCATCTTCCCTGTTTGGCCCTAAAGTGAAGGACATATTAGCCAGGTGTGAGCAGGATGGTAAGACCCTGTCTGCAGTTGGTGTACATTTCTCCATTCCTCAGTGTTCCTTTTCCAGGAACCAGAGAAGTGGGAAATTGTGGCACAAAAAGTCTCAGGGTCCTTTTCATGACACACGTGGTGAGTTCACACCCATAGGCAAAGGGGGCAACTCTTCCAGATTACACCCTTACAGAGGCAGAGGAGGTCAGCGTAATCAGGGTTCCAGAGATTCCTTTTCTGGATAGCCCTATCAGCGCTCCTGAAGAGCGGCCCTATTGCTTTCCTCTGGAAGCAGTCAGAGGACGTCTTTCTCTGCACCCCACTGCCTGGCTATCTATTACCACCAACTCTTGGGTGCAGAAGATAATATCCAGAAGTTGCCAAATCCCATTTGACTCCTACCCAAAACCAATAAAATGAATCCCAGACATTCCACCCAGTCTAAGGAGAGAAGCAGCTCTACAAATAGAAAAGCTGTACTTAAAAAGAGTCATCCAGAAAGTCCCACCAGGCCAGATCAGATCCGGATTTTACTCAAGGTTCTTTTTGGTGCCAAAAAAGACAAGGGACTGGAGACCAGCTTTGGACCTCTGCTGTTTAAACAAGTTTATCAGCCAAACAAAATTCCGAATGGTCACGGTTCAGTCCATTCTCCCTTTTCTGGAGGAAGGCGATTGGATGTGTTCGATAGACCTTTGAGATGCATATTACCACATCAAAATGGACAAATGCTCCAGAAGGTTCCTTCGCTTCCAGCTGGGAGCCAATCATTACCAATTCTGTGCCCTGCTCTTTGGATTCTCTACAGCCCCCAGAGTGTTCACCAAATGCATGGCAACAGTGACAGCTCACTTGAGACTGTAAGGATTCTGGGTGTTTCCATATCTGGACAATTGGCTCCTCACCGCTCCTACCAAGCATCTACTGGTAACAGCCTTACGCTACACCCTGTCTCTGGTGCATTGCCTGGGAATATCCATAAACTGGGAAAAGTACAATCTAACTCCAACCCAAACCTTGGAGTTCATAGGGGTAATGTTCAGTACCCACTCTTGCTTGATCTCTCTCCCAGATCGCAGGCTTCAAAGTCTAATAATCCAGCTCCAACTGATACTCTGCCATGACTTGGTTTTGGCTTAACAGGTCCTGCAGCTGTTAGAGTCAGTGGCAACAACTATATCTAGAATATCCCTAGCAAGGTTTCACATGAGACTCTTGCAGTGGCTTCTGTTGACCCAATGATATCCGAATCAACAACTGGTTTCCTTCCAGATTCGTATTACAAATTGGTGCAGACTAGATCTTTCTTGGTGGATGAAGTCAGACACAGCACTTTGAAGCCAACCCTTCCATCCCCCTCAACCCAGTACCATTGTGATCACAGACGCTTCTCTGGTAGGGTGGGGGGGGGCATTATCAGGGAATGACTGTCCAAGGCACATGGTCTGATTTAGAGGCTAATCTGTATATAAATGTTCTAGAACTGAGAGCAGTGCTTTTAGCGTTGCAAGCATTTCAGTCTGCCCTTTCTTTGGGAACAGTTGATATCCAATTGGGCAACATGTCAGTAATTTGGTACATCAACAAACAAGGTGGAACCAAGTCCTACCCCCTATGTCGGGAGGCCAAGAGAGTTTGACAATGGACAGTAGCTGCCAACCTCTTTCTGATAGCAATGCATATCCCAGGGAACTACAATGTGATCGCAGGCAAATTGAGCAGGTGCATTCTCCTGCCTCACAAGTGGTCCCTCAACTCCAACTTACCAGCAAAGATCTTCAGCCATTGGGGCCAGCCTTGCTGCAACCTGTTCACCTCCCCATCCAACCACAAATGCGGCAACTACTTCGGCCTAATTCCCCCGCAGGGGGGAGTCCCCGAGGGATGCATTTATCCACGATTGGCCGACGGGACTTCTTTATGCTTATCCTCCCATTCCCCTGCTTCCTCTAGTTCTGAAGAAAGCTCTTCAGCTGAAAAGCAAAATGATCCTCATAGCACCATTTTGCCCTTAGGTTCATAGGTTGGTACTAGGCTATCGGCCCCAGGGCCTATACAAGCCTAGCCATAACAATTCCCTGGCTATTTCTTCCCACACTATTTACTTCCCTGGACCCCTGTCTAGCAGGGCGACTGATGTGATCCCCGGGGTGAATTTCCTTTCTCCCATCCAATCATCAGTGTTCCTTTTGAAGAGGGCCAAAGAGGCACTCTGCTTGACATGTATGGGCAGTCTATTCCATTGTCTGGGGAGTCTCTGGGTCAGGAACCTATTCCTCCAGCATGTTTTGTTTATTGTGATGACAAGGTTTAGATCCCTGGAGCATGTGGCTCTGAGGGATTGGGATTTCTTTAAGTGTAGCATGTCCAACAGCTCTGGGTTTGACATGGCCTTGTATGTTAAGCAGAGATCGCCTTGGAGTAGACGATATGTGACAGAGTATAGCTGGAGTTTTTTAAGGCAGTCAGCATAGGGCATCTGCTTTAGGCCAGTGATTCTTTTAGTGAGGTATTTCTGCGGCCTTTTCAGTTGTTGCAGATGTCTTGAGAGGTACACACCAAATGGGGTGTTGTATTCTATAATGGGTCTAATGAGGGATGAGTACAGTAGGACAATGACCTCCTTTTTTCTGGATGAAAAGCCCTTAGTGATGAGGTGTGCCACATAGAAGGATTTCCTGACTGTTGTGGCGATGTGGTTATTGAAGGTGAGACCACTGTCCACCTGTGTCCCTAAGTCTCTTATCACACTTTTGGTGTTTAGTGTACTGCCATCTATGTGGTAATTCACGGGTACATGTTTGTTCCCAAAAGGGATAACTATATATTTCTTGGCATTGAGCTTGAGCCCATGACTCTGGTACAAAGCATCTGTTTCTGTAAGGCCCTTTTGTAGAGTATCCACATAATTTGGGGATTCAGTAATGACTCCCAGTTTGCAGTCACCTGCAAACTTTGTTAGCCAGAGTCTCTTAGTGTTAGCCTGTACTTCAGAGAAGTAGATGCCAAACAAGAGAGGTCCCAGGACCGAACCCTGAGGTACTCCACTTGTTACTTGTCTGGAGCTGGATTTGGAGTCAGCTACTTTTGCAGTGTGGGTTCTGTCAGTAAGCCAGTTGGCAACCCATCGAGTGATGTAGAGATTAATGCCCAGCTTAATAAGTTTATCTATGATTCCAGAGTGGGGGATGGTGTTAAAGGCCTTGGAGAGGTCCAGATAGGCTGTGTGGACCGCCTTACCCTCGTCAACGGTTCTGGAGACTGATTCAAAGAAGTCAATCAGGTTCAGATGACAAGATCGGCCCTTCATGAACCCAAACTGGGTGGGGTCCAGTGTTTTAAGGTTGCCAATGTCTTTGTTTATAAGTTCCATGACCTTGCAGATCAGGCTCGTCAGACTGAAGGGGCAGTAGTTCCCGGGATCCAAGGTAGATCCCCCCTTGTGGAGTGGAATAACTGTAGCTGTGCGCCACTCAGTGGGCACGAAGCCTGAGGTGAGGGTATGATTAAACATGACACTTAGGTGAGGTGCCAGTTCATTTTGTAGTTCATGTAGTACACAGCCTGGGATGTCATCTGGTCCCATGGACGCTGTATTCTTAGCTTTGGAGAGTGCGTTTTTTTCCTGTGTGGCTGTTATTACTGGAATTTGGCAATCTTCCGGTATTGAGATGGACCATTTAGGGGGTAAAAGGGGTGTGAAGTTGGCACTGAATCGATCTGCCAGGATATTGGCAATATCCTTGGGATCAGTATATTTAATGCCATTCTGTTGTAGCTCAGAGCAGATCTGAGCATTGCCATTTAGATTCTTGACATAGTTACAGAATGCCTTGTGATTATCTTTGGAATCTTTGGCAATTTTATTTTCGTAACTAGCTTTGGAGGATTTTATGAGGGATCTCAGGTTCTTACTGAGGCTGGTAAGGGAGTTTTTGCATCCTGAGATTTTCCTCTTTTCTGCAACAGTTTCTTCCTTTTGTTGTAAAGTTTGTTTATGGCAGGGGACCACCAGATTAGCTTCCTTTTTTTGGAGGAGAGTATCTTGGTTCTATTTGGGATGGCACGATTCATGCACAAGTGGATGTGCTTGAACAGTGCCTTAGTGTAGGATTCAGCAGTCGAACTTTCAGTTACCATCTGCTTGGGTGTCATGACGTTTGTCACTTCTGACTTGAGTAGCATGAAGTTGGCTTTGGAAAAGTTTTTTATGGAGGTTTCCTTACTAGGGGGTGGGGGGTGGGATATGGATGTTAAAGGTGATTAGCTTATGGTCTGACCTGACCAACACGGGGGTGACCATAGGTGTGCAGCATCAATTTCCCATGTTGGTAATGACCAGGTCTAGGATATTGGAGCCCCTGGTGGGACTATTGATTAGTTGATCTAGGGCATTGGAATTTATGAATTCCAAGAACCATTGGGCAAAGGTGTTGGTACACAAGTAGTTTTCCCAGTTAATGGCAGGGTAGTTGAAATCACCCAGTATTAGGGTGTTTGGTTGTATATTAATATTTTCCAGTATGTTTAGAAAGGTGTAGTGAGAATCTTGGGGCATGGTGGGGGATCTGTAGCAAGCTACAATTTGGATTGCAGTCTTACCTAGTGTTAGTTGCACCTGGAGAATTTCAGATGCATTGTGTTGGGTAACTAACCTGGTGGTGTGAATATCCTTGGTGAATATGGACACTCCTCCACCTTTAGTGTTTTGATCCTGATTTGGTGGCCGAAAAAAATGGTAAGAGTTGTAGCCTGGTATTGCAGGGGTGCTCTCTGGAGCCTTGAACCAGGTCTCAGTTACTGCACAGATATTGATGTTCCCCGTTTTTAGGAGTGCCTCGAGAGAGTACATTTTGAGATTTAGACTTCTAGCATTGAGTAGCATTACCTTCAGATTTTGCATGCTTGTACCTGTTATGGTGGTGGTTTTGTCCTTTGAACTTTGCCTAAAAAAGGCACTATAGGGGTGGCAAGAGCCTTAGCCAGTAACCTGAATCCCAGGGGTGACAGGTGCAGACCATCTCTGGCAAAGCATCGTGGTCTGTCGATCATGTCGTCCCAGGCAGACAGATACTGGGTTCCCCTTGAATGACACCAGAAGCTTAGCCAATTGTTGAAGTCAATCATTTTGTCCTTATATTGTGGTATCATTCTGGGCAAAGGCAGGATGTTACTCAGGGTTAGGGTCATACCTGCCTGGGCCACATGATCCGAGAGCTCTTCCATGTCTCTTTTCATGTAGTCCAGGGAAGTACATCTCAAGTCATTCACTCCAACATGGACAATGACAGAGTCATTTTTGTATTTGTTGTGGAGTGACTTGAGTGCATGAGTTATGTGGCAGATCTTGGCACCCGACAGGCAGCTCACTGTAATTTTCTCCTTGTTCAGCCTGGTAGGAGCCTTGACAGGTATGGTTCCCCTTTCTCTGGACTCATCTTCTTTGCAGACTGTGGACTCTGAATCCGACTCCAGATCTGATTTCTCACCCTCTAGGGTTGAGCCACCGGAACTTGTCCAGTCTCAAGCTCGCAGCTTGGCTTCTCCACTTCCAGTGATTGCCAGGCATTGTAATCTTTTCTCTCCAGTATGTGACATTGTCCTGGCTTTACATAAACCACCCACCAGAAAACTTTATGCTGACAAATGGAAAAGATTTTAGATTTGGTCTAGACAGAGAGAACTAGATCATTTTTCTGCACACATCTCTGCTGTACTTCTGTACCTGTCTAACTTCTTCAAGGAGGGCGCCACAGCTTCAGCTATTTGTGTTCATTTAGCTGCCATTTTGAATTTTCATGCTGGTTTCGGTGACTCCTCTTTAATCTGTCATCGTCTGAGCAAAACCTTTTTGAAAGGGCTTTATCATTCAAGACCTCCAGTTAAGCAGCCCACATAACCCTGGAGTCTCATGCTTGTCTTGCAGTCTTTGACATGACCCCCAGCAGCCACATGTCACATTAAGTTTCTATCCTGGAAATCTCTTTTTCTGGTGGCTATTACTTCGGCCAGATGCATTTCTGAGCTCCAAGCTGTTTGTACCAAGCATCCTTATTTGATTTTCCACAAGGACAGAGTATCACTATGGACCAACCCTTCCTTCCTGCCCAAAGTAATTTCCGTGCTCTCCATTAGTCAGACTATTGATTTGCCTGTGTTTTTTCCTAATTTTTCCAACAAGGGAGAGTATTGTTTACATTTACTGGATGTTCACAGACAATTGAGATTTTAATTAGACAGAACAAAAACAATCAGGAAATCAGGCCAGTTATTTATTTCTTTTTCTGGTCCAAAAATGGGAAAGTCAGTCTCTAAAGTAACTCTATCCAAATGACCAAGAGACTGTATAATTTTCATTTATAACCAAGAAAGGAAATCTGTTCCTCCAAACATCAGGGCTCACTCCACCAGATCAATGGTAACTTCTGTGGTGTTTCACTCCAGAGCTTCAATGGACGACATCTGTGCAGCAGCTGCATGGGCTTCCCCCCCATACCTTTATTACTCATTACAAGTTGGATCTGGTCTCCAGGGGAAGAGTGTCCTTTGGTTCAATGGTGCTCAGGAATGTTCTTCCATAGGGCCACCCATGGATATACGGTAGCTGTGGACTCTGTCCCATTGTTGATGAATGGAATGAAGATTAACAACATCAGATAAAGAAATTATGTCTTACCATAACATTCCATCTGCATTGTTGATCTTCATCCATTCATCACATCCCACCATCCTTCCTCATCCTAGAGGCTCCTGGGGGATATTTAGATCCACTTCCTGGACTAAGGTTTTTGCTCGGAGACAGCCTCTGCTTTACTTGTTAGGGCAAACTTGATCTGAGATAACAGGGAGAAGGGGATTGTGGGTAAAACTTAGCTCGAGAGTTTTTGGCTGGTGCGAACTTTGGTATTAGGCTGACTTGGTTCCAAGGACTCGGAACCGAACTCATCGGTGATGAATGGATAAAGATCAACAAAAATAGATGGAACATTATGGTAAGGCATAACTTCTTTTTTTAGGGTATAAACTCTAGCAACTGTTTGCTACATTTGTACCAAGCAGTTTGCTGAAGTTTAG
The DNA here is from genome assembly GCF_019279795.1 of Protopterus annectens. Classification (NCBI taxonomy): domain Eukaryota; kingdom Metazoa; phylum Chordata; order Ceratodontiformes; family Protopteridae; genus Protopterus; species Protopterus annectens. The sequence goes on from NC_056725.1 coordinate 1,834,053,158, forward strand.
AAAAATATTTTTTTTAACTAAAACATGAGTGCCATATAACTATGTGTATTTGTAGCAAGCAGTTTGCTACAGTTTAAAAAGAAGAAATTTTGAGCACCATAACTCTCCATGCAGGCAGGATATAAACTGTAGCAAGTGTTTTCTACATGTGTAGCTACAGTTTAAAAAGTAGATTTTTTAACTAAAACATGAGTGCTGTATTTCTCTGTGCAGGCAGGGTAGAAACTGTAGCAGCAGTGTGTTACATTTGTAGCAAACAGTTTGCTACAGTTTAAAAGAAGACATTATTTTTTTTAATAAAACAAGTTGAAGGAAGGTTGGGGAAGGGCACAGAAATGGGACCTGAATAGTTGGGGTGGGGGTGGGGGGCATATCATATGTCTGACCACCTGGTTGGTGTGCCAGTAAATGGAATGTGTTTTGGGGGGATAGATCTAACTGTAATAAGCCAATTTATTGTGATCTGCTTATTACAGTGAGTTTTTTTTTTGTTTGCTCTTCACTTAAAGAGCTGATGGGTGGGGAACTATTTCATAGAACTGGGCCAGGGTGCTGGTTGAACCGGCTATGCTTCTGATCTCAGGCATGAAACCCAAGTGTTTGGAAGCACTTTGGATATGATCCAGGAACAGAAACTGACTAAACAAAAAAATGGCCTCCTGACCAATATGGAGGTTATTATTAAGGCCATCTGAAGTGCTTCCCAGCTCAGAATGAAGGCAGTATGGTTGAAAGTTTACTTATCCGTTTTTGATTAAATCTAATAGAAATGATATGAATATATATAGCAGTGACTACAGTTATGAGTACAATTATGAAAATTGAAAGATATGATTATCGTTAAATATATTAACTAAAAAAATGTTTTACAATTGTTGTGCACAGTTGGTGATAAGCGTAATGGTGTTGTACGTTTACAATGATTATGTCTAACCTGGATATTTATATATGCGTTATACATTTCTGTTTTGTTACTTGCACAGCTGCACTTTTTGTCTGAAAAATCATATGAAGAAGCCTCAGAAGCATGTAGCTAAGGGTCAAGAGATGTATGTGAACATTGTAAGTACCCTGTAATAAAAAAAGAAAGAGTAATGGCTACATTTTCCTCTGGACAATAAATGCCAGTAACTTTTCTTGCTCCCAGTTTGATTCCTAGTCCTCAACAGTTAGTGATAATTTCAGACAGAGATCTTAGTCTCTGACATCATGCTGCAGTGAAATCACTGATTAGCACAGCATTCTGCTTTTTGTATAAGGACAACAAACCATCAGCTAGAAGAAAGCTCCGTCCTTGTTCTCAAAGAGTACTGTCTAAACAATATGCAAAAATAGGAAGTCTGAGATTTTTTTCATTTTTAACGTAAAAAATTGATTCTACGACCTAGACATGAACATGTAGGACTCCTAATCATGAATCAGGATTCAGCTTCAAGCAGGATTTAGACAGTATCAAGCATTCTGATTATAATTTTTTTTTAAAAGGCCATCAAAGTAACCAAGTGCATATCTTCCACCTTTTTTGGGACCTTCACCATACATGTTCAGTCTTCTGTATACCAGCAGTGTTTCATATCCCAGTAGCAGAAATACTGTCTCTAGTCTTAGATTTTGACATTTGCATGCTTCATTATAACTTACATATTCACAGACTACTAAAGGGTGATAGCCGCTGCCTAATAGAAACAGAGGAAGCTGTCTGACATAGTGGCTAATCTCACTTATGTCCAAGAAAATCCAAATGATCAGCTTCAGCAAAAATATGTAATTTCTGTGACCAGTTATTCATCTTACTTACTCTTTTACAGCCGCATGTACACCTGTTTGAGTCAATGACTTTCCTGTGCTGGGAGATGGAGTTACATAACCAGAGCTTGTCTTCTTTATGTGAGTCCATTGTATGAAAGTTTATATTCAAAAAGTAATTAGACCTGTTGAATCTCTTTCAGGACATTTTCATTTACCTATTTTCATACCTGGCTTACTCAGTGGACTTTCAGATTTTAGTGCCTCTAGATACAGTCTACACAATCTACTATTTTGTGAGATTTTGAGAGACTCTCAAGAAAGATTTGTTTTGGTAGTCAACACTTCAGAAGTATTTGAAAGGTTCTTCATGTTTGCCATATTTATTGCTTCCATCTAAATATTGAATTCAAATTTAGAGGACAGTAACATTGAAAAACACATTGGTTTTATGAGCCATGACTACAAAATCAAATTTTGAAGACTAGAATGACTATGCGTTTTCCATATGGTAAAATATCATGATACATAAATAGAGATGTCCAAGAAATAACTGAGACTTTCTCTCAAATTTAAGTAGCTCTTATATGGTGCTAAACATTTTATCAATGCAGATTTTAAAAGTACACATTTCCACCCAGTTTTCAGGACCATCAGAATAACATAGCTGAGTCTTATCTAGGAAGAAATTACTCTATAGTAATGTACTAAATGACACTTTTAACCACATGAGAAATGATGCATTAAATATGAAGTTCAGAAGAGAAGCCCCAATGCAATAGCTATGAAAAGGGAGTCACCAAAGAGGCACTGACCATTCTTCTAAGTTCCATGGATAGCAGAAAGCCCCATTATATAGCTGACAGTGTGAATCATTTCTGACTGAGTGAGCTATAAGCAGTATTTGTGATACTGTACCAAAACTTCCTATAATATAGTTTGCTAAGGCAGCAGACATGTATATGTGTTTCAGCATATTTTGGGATCATAGTGTTGACTTGTAAGGTAAGGTTTATTAAAATGAAATTCAAATCAAGAAAAAAAAGAAATGATTTAGCAATACCTCTGAGAAAATACCCTATAGAATGCATAAGGTATACACTAAATCCTAAAGAGCAATATGACTGCTTATATCAAATAATGTAAAAGCATTGTAAGAATTACGTGTTACTGCCTGGAAGTGTTTCTTTCTAAAAACTACTGCTGCTTTATGTCTCCTGCTTCTTTGTCATTTTGAATTTTTGTTTTTATTTCTGTTGGTCTTTAACTGTGAAGGTCTAAAGGGTCATCTGATATTTTAGCATTGTAAGAACCGATAGAACTGTAGACTACTGGAATGAACTGGAAATAACTGGAATGAACTGGAAATAACTGGAAGAAAGTGGAACGAGACTGGAATGAATGTCTCTCTCTCTCTCTCTCTCTCTATATATATATATATATATATATATATTAATGCTAGAACTGTACTGAACAGGTGCCAGTCTCCCCTTTATGTTCCAAATCTTCTTGTACATTTCAAAATAAAGGTCTGCATACACTGTAGTTCAGTTAAGAATGTTTTATAATGTACAGTGGAAGTAGATGTCAACAATATTCAAATCAAATCTTAATCTAATAGTGCTGATAAACTGAAATAGTCTGTAGATTCTACATTCATTATACTGTCCATAAATTCTGTACTCAGAATGTTATTATGTCTGTAGCTTCTTCACTCGCATTCATTTCCTCCTGAGTAGCATAGTCAGTATTCTGGAATTCTGGATATTTTACTTGACTTCTGCACTCACTCTCGAGTGTGTGTACCAAACATCTGGGGATTGTACTGCAATGACTTTCTGTATATCAGTCTGAATCAGCTAACTGTGTCTGAAGTATCTCCTAATATTACCAAAACCCTGTAAATTTCTACACGCCTCTTTAACCTTGGTTCCCAAGCCTCGTACCATCTAAACAAGATTTATTTGTACTCAGTGTACTGCACATTCTGTTAGCATATTTTATTCTTGTCAGTATTCTTGACTGAAGGTTATTTTCACTAATTAAAAGTGCATTCACTGAAACTGCATGCAAATGTGAAGGCTTGTTTTAATATGGCTGCATTTCTAGACTTATACAAAGAGAGTAGTGTATTTTTGACTTAACAGACTATATTTAAATGAAATCTGATCTTGCATTTCCTCCTGAGATACCTGAACACATGTATCTATTTCTGTAGTTACTGTAAAATATGAAATATAAAATGAAGTCACAGGCTTAAACCTTACATTTTGAGGCCTATGCAAGATCTGTTCTACTAACGTTATGTATGTAGGATTTATTCTGTAGCACTTGTCTCAGAAGTTACTGAAACAGGACTTACTTTTGTAATTACTTTATAAATCTATTAATATAGTCTGCAAGGGATACCACAGTGATCACTAGAACTAATATAACAGTTATAAGTTTTCTTTAGCTGGAAGTAAACTTGCAATTTTAATTTTGACCAGGAGGTGTCACTTGAACATTTATGGTCTGTTAATTATTTGAAAATGTTTTAGACTGAATCTCTTAACTTTATGATTTAATTATAACTGGGCAATTTTTTAACATACTATATTAAACTCTATTTTACACCTATAATATCTGTATTTTGAAGCGTAATTAAGTGTTAACTTGTTTCTGTAAATCTACATCTAGATTTGCTACTAAAAATCCTGTCTATTTACCTTTTAATTTCTATTTGCTGCAATAGATGCCTGCCTTTTAAATTTGTCTTAAATATCCTGCAAATATCTATGTGCTGTAATAGCAGAAGTACATTTACTAAAACCTATGCTTTCTGTATTTCAGATCTGTACCTTTGCATGCCCTGTAATTGTCTTTGTAACTTTCTGTCTAATGTGCAATAATTATGTAATGTGCACTATATTCTGTAAATTAATTAATAAATTAAGCCTGACCTGTTATGCCTAGAACATATTAAATAACTATTACTACTTATTCTTTTGATAACTTAATAAGTCTGTTACAAATAATTCTGTCACTTTACCCTTAAAAGTAATGATGAATAATGTGAGGTGTGATGTAGCTGCATGTTATAAACTGTCTAGTAATGCTGTTAGAAATGTATAATTTGAGTATAAATGTTATATTCTGGAATCTGACTGAAATGTACCATACTGAACTTATAACTGAATATGAATGTCATAGTCACCAAACTTGACTAAAATTTACACTAAAGAGATACATATTTATATTGAACATCTAAAATAGCTGTGTATAAATATTATATTCTTGAAACTAACTAAACCAATACTAAAGGAATACTTTTTCTGACAGCATTATCTGAAAACAGATAAAAGCATAAATTGAAAACTAGTACTGTTATACAGTTGTCTGGAAACATACATTGAAATTCTGCATACTTGCTTTAACTGTAATCTGCATAAATGCACATTTGTTGTATACACATTTTAATACTTTTTAGGTAACTGGAACACATTTAAACAAACATTGAAGAAAAAACAATAGTCTTTACTTCTGTTTTTTGTGGACTTGTTTTTAGGTTGATACTTGACTTGTACACCACAGCTCTTGCCAAGTTTAGCCCTTATTCTGCATTGTCCCAGTCACTGTTGAGGTGTTGAAAGAGTGGCCTTAATGCCTAAGGGTCCTTTGATATGTACAATTAGGCTCTCCAGTCCCCCCCCCCCATCTCTGGTGCAGGTCTGGGTGGCATATGTAATATTTTTTCTTGACTGTACTTGAAAACATGCATTCTGGAAAAACAAATCAGAAGTTATTCAAATATCCAAAAATGTCAGCATGTCTTTTTGTAGTAATATCTCCAAAGCTCAAAAAAGCAGTATCAGGTCCTTAAATTAACATTTGCAGCTTTAACAATTATAAACAAATAGCATTGCTTGTTCCCCTGACTTTATTTACATTTTTCTGCATGAAATAAACATATGCTACTCATGAACACTTGTAAGTCTATAAGCAAACTGATAATGTACCATAGTGAACTAGAACTGTGTTACTAATAAATACATTCTTGCAAGTCTGTAACGGAACTGATAAGGTACTACACTGAAATGGACAGACTCTAACTTCATTATTAAATCAAATGGAAACCTCAGTGGCATTGGTTTTCCCTGTCATAAATTCAAATGAAACTGAAGTAGTAGTCTAACACTGTATTCATTTTTTAGAATTTTTTTGAATTTTGCACCTTTATAAAATTAATCTTAACTGATGAATTTCCTACTTTTACTGTGTGACCCTCAGGTTGTAATGAACAAAAGAATGTCTTTAATATGCGGGTCTCTGCCCACTGCCTTACATGTAGCTGTTTTTTTAGATTACTTCATTTAACTCTTTCAGTGCCAGTGAATTCTGCAAGGTTTTATCACTACTGTGTATAATTTTCTTAGATAAATAGTATGAACTGTTACTGCATAAAATTGTCACTAATAATATTAAACTGATCTTTACCGTACTGCTTTATGGCATACAGTACTGTCTTTAATTCAGCTCACTGAGCTGGCCTGTAATCTGATAAATCAGTTACATAAATCTATGCCTCTTGTGTGCACTGGTAAGCTGTAATTTCTGCATGAAATATATAAAATCTTGAACTGTTTACATATAGACATTTGTTACTAGAATTCTGGAACTTTCCTTATCTACCCTTTACAAGCATGCAAAGTTTTCTCATGTAGTAAAATTACATAGTATACTTTCTTGACATGAGATTTGAGTCTATGGCTTTAATGACACTTGATATTTGTACTGCACTCTTTTCTTGCATGGGATCTGAACTTTTGATTGCACTGTCACTTTTAAAAGGTAACATTGACTTTAAATCACTCACCGCTAAGTACCAGTATGACTCAGTCATAGTCAATGTGGGCATGAATGACCGAGATGTACCTCCTTGGAATATATGAAGAGAGATATGATTGAGCTCCCATGTGTCACAGGCAGGAATGAGCCTAGCAGTAAGCAGCATTCTGCCATCTCTAAGGATCATGCCACAATACCAGCAGAAAATGATCAACATTAACAATTAGCTTAGCTACCGGTGTGATTCTAAAGGGGTACAGTACTTGTCAACATGGAAGGACATGGTCGACAGGCCATGCTGCTTTGCTAGGGATGGTCTTCATCTGTCAACTTTAGGTTTTTGGCATTGACCAAAACATTATCTGCCCCGATAGTGCATTTTTTAGGCATTGCCAAATATATTAACCTTCCAGCATAATGAAAAGTACTCAGGACAAGCTTGGTGTTACTGCTAAGTGCTAGGAGTCTTAACAAGAAATTACAAGAAACAGTACTCCTGAAATTTCTCCTCACCTTGGAGAATGCTGACATCTATGCAGTTACTGAAACATGGTTCAAAGCCACAGGAAAGAACTCTGGCAGTGCATGGCTATAACACCTTTCATATATTCTGGCTACCCACTGAACATGAAAGAACAAAAGGCAGAGGTGTATCTATCTACATAAAGGATACGTAGACCTCAGGGCTTGTCAAACATTATGACATTCTTGAGGTACTCCATGTCCAACTAACAATGGGAAAAATCCATTACCATATTCTTGCTAGTTCCCCACCATGAACAAGGAAACCCATGCATCATACCTGAAGTTACTAGTATCACTCACCATCCAGTCCAGTACCATACTCATGGATGATTCTAACTACCTCTCCATTATTTGGGAGACATACAGACCACTGTCATGCAGGCCCAAAGATTTCTTGACTTTGTAAATTCAGATGCCCTAGAGCAGCTAGTCTACACTTCCACTAGAGGAACAAATATCCTAGCTGTGGGACTTACAAATATGGAAGAGTGCTGAACTCCCCTAGTGTGATGTCGTCACTGATAAGATCAGATCGCAAAGTGGTCTCCCTTGAAATAAAGGTAAACATAGTCCTCCCACCTAACCCCAAAAACGTTAAGAACTTCTCTAAGATAAATTAGCCCTTGTTAAGGAATTGCATAGCTAGTTTCCAAGCTCCCCCAAATCCAGAAAACTATGTAGAGGCATACACAAAAGCCCTGCATGACCATATAAACAACTGCATAGAAATGGGAGTACTAGAGCATAATAAACCCAAGTCAAACCACAAAATCAAACCACCCTGGTAGATCTATGGTATTAATAGGTTGTACAACAAAAGAAAGTAAATTCTGTCGAGAAGTAAGAATGAATGTGCACAACAGAGCAGAAAGTCCCTCAGTCTAAACAAGTGAATCAGGGAACTAGTCAAGTTTCTGAAAGCTAACTTTGAGGTAACAGTAACCTCAAAGCTAAGGATAACTATAAGGCATTTTTCATTTATGTCCAAAATCATAAGGGTAACACCCAGCAATGTGCAGAATTAGTTGTAGATGGTATTATCTGTACTCATCCGGAAGATATAGCAAATCTGCTGGCCAACAAATTTAGCTCAGATTTCACCTCGCCATCACCCCCAGTTCTCCCCAAAAATATACCCTCCACCACTCCATCACCAGTTATCATCAAAGAACAGGTTGCCACTGCACTCCATAAAGCTAACATTATGGCTTAAATGGGGCTGGCGATATACCAGGTTGCCTCTCAGACACCTTCAATCAGGACTTATCAGGCCCAATAAGGTCTTTATTGTACCACAACCTTCGGACTGGCTTTGTCCCGATAGACTGAAGGACTGCAACAGTCATTCCTTTGCATAAAGGGTGATCATTTACTGACCCAGGAAATTACAGATCCATAACTTTGAGTAGTCTTATATGTAATGGTATGAAAAGATTAATTATGGGCCTGATAAATAATGACGTAGGAAACCTCCAAATACCAGACCTGACCCAATTCTGCTTTGTCAAGAGCAGGTTATGCCTACTGAATCTGGTAGAGTTCTTTGAGAAAGTCACTAAGGTCATAAGTGAGTGTAAAACAGTACATACCACTTACCTTGACCTGGCCAAGACATTTGACACAATTCCCCACTCAGGTGTTATAAATGAACTCACAAAACTGGGCATAAATCACTGCATCACCAGATGGATAGCCAATTGGCTCGTGGACAGGACACATGGTTAAAGTGGGTGAATCCAGAAATCCAGATCCAGCAAGAGGCCAGTTTCTAGTGGGGTGCCACAGGGCTCAGTGCTGGGACCACTCCTATTCAGAATATACTTCTGTGAAGTCAAGGCTAATGCAGAAGGCCTCAAGGTGACAAAGTTTGCTGACAACTGCAAGCTGGTAGCAGTCACTGACTCCCCAAATGATGTAGATATCCTTCAGGAGCGTCTAGATCAGACAAATAATTGGTGCCAGAACCATGGCCTAAAACTATACAAGACGAAATGCATTATCATACCTGTTGGGAAGTAAAAGACCCATGCAAATTACAACATAAGTAGTACACCCCTAAGAATAGTCTCAGAGGTGAGAGATCTAGGTATATAGATAGATAATAGCCTGAACTTTGTCTGCCATGTGTCCACAGTGGTGAAGAAGTCCTTCTATGTTGCACAACTTATAAGTAAAGGTATGGCATCCAGAAAAAAGTCGTAGATCTACTGTAATCATCCCTCATTAGACAAATAATTGAGTGCAATGTACCATTTGGCATGTACTTCATTAGGCACTTACAGCAGCTGGAGTGACCTCAGAGGTTCCTCACAAAGAAATCACAAGGTATAAACAACATGTCCTATGCAGATAGACTAAAGCCTCTATCCCGTTACTCCATCTCCTAACAACTGTTAAGGGGTGACCTATGTCTGACCTACAGGGCACTCACAAATCCAGCCCTGATGGAGCTGCTACACATTCTCAAGTCAAATAGCATGAGGGACAGCTCATCTAGGGATCTAAACTTACTCAGCAACTCAAACAAAACATAATGGAGAGACAGATGTGTCTCAGAGATTGCCCCCTCTTTGTAACACACTATGCAGAGCCTTTCCCTGGCCGACTTCAAATACAATGGATGGGAAATTGCAAATTCACACCTGGAGTAGTGTCTATGTCACTTAAGGACAGGGACAAGCTGTAAGATACTCAAGGCATAGACACAAATCCATGCCATCTTCTTGCCCCAGGGGCCATATATTGGGTAAAATCGGGTTATATTGGTTAGGCTTGTAAGGGCTCTTAAGCCATTAGCCTAGTAATCTCCTATGAACCTGTGAATCTCTGACTATATATTCATTGAGCATAAATGTGATTCAGATCTGATTACAACATAATTTTTTTTATTTTTTTTGTTAATTTTCATTGCTGAGATAGTCTTCAAAACTTCAAATTATAACAACAGGTTGTTGAGAAATTAATTGTATTCCAACTCCTTTATAAATAAATAAATAAAAAAACAACCAAAACAATATCTAAAAATAGGAACATCATTTACTTTCTAACTTTTGGCCAAGAAAATAAGGGACTCAGTAATTCAAGGATATAATCGGTATGGTAGTCAAGAAAAGCTGGCAATATTTGCATATGACATTATTTTATATATGACAAAACCAGAAAGGGACATTACAATGCTCTGAAACATGTTGAGACAGTTTCAAATCATTTTTGGATACAAATTAATGAAGCTAAAACAAAATCAATAGCAGTAAATTATATACCCACATACAAATTAATTCAGCAATATCCATATTTATGGGGATGTGATAAAATGAAGTATTTAGGAGTATGGATTAAAAATGATATTGATGTGGCAGCTAAGGATATGTGGGAAGAGACTAAACAAAAGATAATACAAAAAGTCAGAAAATGGAAGCTCTGTTATATGGATATTAGTTGTAAGATACAAGCAGTTAAAATGTTTTATAGTCCCTTTAGTCTTATACACTGGTCAGGCATATATTTATCAACCAGAGGAAAAGTTGTGAACAGCAATTAATAAAGAGCTGAAGGATTTTAACTGGGAGGGGAACATGGCAAGTGTCAACTGGGATAAGCATATTCTTCCATTAAAAAAGGGCAGATTGAGATTACCCAAGTTGAAGGAGTATTTCGGAGCAACACAGTTAAGGCTCCTATACATAGCACAAGCAGAAAACTATAATTCAAAGTAGAAAGAGATTGTGATGAAATGGGGGGAAGCTCAAGTAACTGGGAGAGACTGGGATTTTTGATGCAGACCTTTAAGGAGAACAATATTAATCATGTAGAATATTATATTCATAAAGTAGCAGAAGGTCTTCTAAGAAGTAAGCCAACACGGGAATGGAGATAGGAGATTCTGCTAATAGGGATGACTGCAGTTATGGATACAGACAACAGGCAAGAAGGAGTGGGAATGTATTGTAGAAAACTGGCAAAGGAGCCAAGGTGTTGGGAGCAAATAACTAGAGAGGGGAAGGTAATGGAATGGGAAGATGCCAAGAACTTATTTGGGCTGCAGGCTAGAGATTGTCTTCCATACCATGGATTGATATCAGAGTATAGGCAAAGAGAAAGAAATAGGGGGGTGCTAAATGAAAGACCAGCACTGGTAGAGTTTTTAGTAGAATCTAGAACAGAGGTTGCTGTTAAGAAAGGAATGGTTAGTAGAACATATAAAACACAGCATGATAACTATAAGAATCAATCAGAATAGGTTAGGAAGGATTGAGAAGAGGGATTAGATAAGCAATTCACAAAGAAACAATGGGGGTATATATAAGTCTCCCAAAATATGCAACAAAATCTAGAGGATTTAGGATTTTTGCCTGGAAGTGTTTACATAGGTATTTTTATACCCCAAGCAGACTTCAAAGAATTTTTCCTCAGGTCGAAAGCAAATGTTGGAGGTGTGATGGGGAAGAAAGAAGTAATTGGGAATATATTTTCTGGGAGTGTAATGAGTTGGCAGACTTTAAGGATCTTTAGAAAAGGGTAGGAGCAAATTACATACAAAAAATGTGAAATGGATCAATACATGCAGAGGAGGATCAAGGTTTAAAAGAAGGCAGGATTTGATTGAGCTATGTAATGGTTGACTAACAATGACTGGATATATTAAAAGTGATGTGTAATGTTTGCAGCTACAGTTGTGTTGCATGGTTTGGAATGAATGATGTTTACAATTGAGATTGTGTCACTATGGTTTATTTTCATTTATGTAAATGTAACATGGCCTATGTTATACATGATAATTTAATAAAGATGTTTCTTGTTTAAAAAAATTGTTCTGTTTTATTTCTTATAATAATAGTAATAATAATAATAATAATAATAATATCTACGTAGATTTGTATCTAATAAAGTTGTACAGTATTCTTGCCCTATTTGTCAATAATAATGCCAGTTTAGTGAAATTTAAAAATTGAGAAACAAAATAAAGTACGGGTGCAAGTCGAAGCCACACCACGAATCCACAAATGAATAATGAACGCTGATGTTTAACGCTAGTTTATTTTCAATAAAAATGCGTTTTCGCCGCTAAAAAGCCAGCAGCTTCCTCAGAAGAAATACAAAGTATCAACCGCCAAACCATTTAAGTATAGACAGAAAATGCATAAATTCTCGTCATTTCCTGTTCTGGCGTGAATACTCTGAAAGCAAACAGAAACATAAAATAAGTTATCAGTTGATACATACTAGTTAATAAAAATATTGCCTAAATTTTAAATCAGAAAGAAATTCAATAAGAATGTATACCAATAGTGCCTAGTACATGGTAGTAGAGCACTTAAAATTCTAATCGTATTAAGTACATATTTATGGACACTTTGTATATCAAAATGTAAAATTTATAAATTTAAAATAATATTTCGAATAATGTTTATTAAAATGTATTGTATTATATAACAATATCAATATCAAAACTAATGAATACCAAAAGAAATTTATATATCACCATGTTAAAAAGTCATACCATAAAGTTACATTGAAAAATGTGCATTGTATGATATGAAGTACACTCTTTTAGATATACCTATCTCATGTAATGTAACTTTTCATCCTAAGAACAGCTGAAATTGACGTTGCAGCGTTGCTTCTTTCCATCTCACAACGGATGGATCTATTAAACTCTCGGATGGATTCTTTTGAGCATGGAATCCTTAATGGAGCAGACAGAAACCAACTACTTCTTGGGCAATGTGACTGCAGTAACATTAATTTACCTTCCACTTCGGGAGGTGATGTTTTTATACCTAATGGTCAGCGTATCCAAGGTAGTGATGTTCCTACTCTGGATGGTCAACGCGCTCAAGTTTCAGCCTCTAATTCGGAGGCTATTAACAATTCCAACTCTAGCCCGAGACTTGTTGGAGTTTCTACAATTTCCAACTGGATAAATAACTTGCAACCATTTTCATTTACACCAGTCGGTCCGGATGAACGACCTACCATAGGTACACACCTGCAGCCTGTATGTGTTGATACAATTATGGATAATTTAAAGAAGCTTGATATGAAATTGCTCAAACTAAAGAAATTACAGCTTGAAGTTTCTTACTTCAAGCAATGTTTGAGCGACAATATTATACCGAAGGGCTTGCAGAGTTCTTTTTGCCCTTATGGTTTCATACAAGATCCTTCGTTTTTTATAGACTTAAAAACATTGTTTGACAAGCAAGGTGTTCAATTGCTTGAATTATTGATCAAACATTATGACATAAATATCACCATGTTAATAAATGAAATTGGTCGATTAGACGATATAATCAAACTTGATTCAGATTTTTTACGATATAAATTTGATTATAATAGAATTTTTAACAGCATTGATGCACTCATGATTAAATTGAAACAAAACAAAACTAAAAAGTTGTGCATGGATAGGATTGCTTATTCCAACCAACAAGCATATCCGAAGCTTAATGTTTCCATTCCACATGAAATACCTGGAGGGGTTGATGGTTTAGATACTTTCGAGGCCTGTCAACCAGATACACCCCTTGGACCCGGTGTTAACAATGGGGATGGACTTGCACATGAAAATAGGAATTCAACTACTAACAGGATCAAAGGTAATAATAAAGGTAGGAATATTCAAAATAAGCAGAATCACCAAAATAACAATAGAGATAATTTTTTAGGACCACAACCCCAGCGAACTTATTTCACCAGGAACAGGGCTCGGAACAACTGAGGCCTGATTTACCTGGTGATGTTTTTGAAAACATTGAAATCATTAATGATACACCTATTCATCCCCAAAGAGGTCCCATTATACAAACCAATTCTAAGGGTGACTTTACAGTGTACAATTTTTCAAGTATTGATCTAGAACCTGAGCTTATTGAGGTAATGGCAAGGGGTAACACTTTTATTCCTAGTTCACACTTCAACCTAACTAAAACTATCATTGATTTGAAAAGTTTCGTTAGGAAACTTAATTTGAATTTACTGTTTGACCATCAAACTGGGAATGTAATGCAAAGTTTAAAAATGCCCAGTGTTTTCAACCCTCCTTTGCACATAGGTTTGCGCATCTTTGAAAAAGTTTGCGAAGTTGATTTTAGATATATTAAGGAGGAATCTAGGAACGCAAGGAATTTTTCCACTCCTAACATTAGTAGAGAACAGAGAATAGCCCTGAACAACTTTAATGCATTACCGGTGCGAGCAGTGAAGCCTAATAAAGGGGGAGGGCTTGTCATTTTTGACAATGACACATACATTGAAAAAATGTTGCTGGTTCTCGATTCACCAGCATATAGCCCTTCTTCTATAAATGAAATGAATGTTTCCTATAATAGAATTAAAGGATATTTACGTGATATGTTCTTAGAAGGGAAGATAGATATTGACGTGTATAATTTTTTGGACATCTCTTTTCCTAAGACCCCGGTCATGTTTGGAATTCCCAAGATCCATAAGGATCTTGGGAATCCACCTATGAGAGCATTAGTCGATGGAAGACCCTCTATGACATATCCCTGTGCTAGATTGATAGATTACATACTGGGCAAGTATATTAAAAACATCCCAGTCATTTGTAAGGACTCCTGGTCATTCCTCAAGAATATCAATAATATTTCATTTGATGAAGGTTACAACTTCCTTACTATCGACGTTGTTGATTTATATACTTCCATTCCTCACCAGGAAGCCATAGAATGGATTGGTTTAAAATTACAAGAAATGGAAGTCATCCAAAATGAAATTGACATCATAACAGAACTTTTGGATGTCGTTCTTGGATCCAATTTCTTAATCTTTGATAATGAATTTTATCTCCAAAAACAAGGGGTGGCCATGGGCTCCCCCTGCGGGGCGAGCGTGGCAAACTTTTTCATGTCCTTTTGGGAAAACAGATATTTGTTGAACAATGTTGAATTTAAAGACAAAATCCGTTTTTATACGCGTTTCCTTGACGACATTTTTATTTTATTTCATGGGGTTGATACTGATGCGGAAATTTTGTTGCAATATATGAATATGACAACAAGTTTCCTTAGATTTACACACCAGTTTTCTGTCCATGAAATTAATTATCTTGATGTTAATTTAATCAAGGACAGCACTAGTAAATGTTATCTATCTTCTGTACATAGAAAACCCACTTATTGTAATTCTCTCCTTCACTTCACTAGTTCTCACCCACTAAGACAGAAAAGATCTATTGTGAAGGGACAGGTGGTGAGGGCCGTACGTATGTGCAATACGATTGACTCTTTTAACCAAGAATGTTGTTTCTTGAGGGATCTCTTTCTCAATAGAGATTATCCTGGTACCCTCATCGATAGTATCATTGAGGAGGTAAGGTTTAAACGATCCACTGGTTTTTACAAACCCTTACTTGATGTGAAAGATAGTCAAGGAATTCAAAATGGGAGCCCACTTAATTGTGCAAATGGACCTTTGACAGTGAGTCCAACACTTGGGGACAATGTAGCGAGAGTAGGTGTGCACTACTCCACCAGTTTTATCACTACCTTTAGTGCTGATTCAAAAACGGTATGTGAAATCATCTTCAAAAATTGGCACTTCATCAGTAACGACACTTTTCTCGTAGAGAAATTGGGAGTATGCCCAAAAGTTGTATATAGGAGAGGGCAAAATTTAAAAGAATTGTTACAAAGGAGACCATATATGGACCAGTTTAACAAAAACAAGGGGACAATAGTTTGTGGGGCGTGTAATTGGTGTAAATTCTTAAAACCAGGTGAAAGTTTCTGTTTGAAAGGGAGGAAATATCACATTTACCACAGAATCAACTGTGAAACAAAATCAGTTGTGTATGTTACGTTTTGCCAACAATGTCAAGCATTTTATGTTGATAAGACGGATCGGAAGTTGAAAGAACGTGTCTATCAACATGTTTACGCTATTAGGAATAGCAAGATTGACAACGCCCTTGCCAAACATGCATTAAATAACCCAGACCATAAATTTTTGTTCATGGGTATTGACCGAATGTCACCTAGTGTGAGAGGTGGCCCCCTTTCCCTCATGTTGGAGTTACGGGAACTGGAATGGCAAATTAGATTAGATGCCTTCAATCTTCCCGGCCTCAACGAGAATTGTAACATTTCAGCTGTTCTTAGGATGAAAAGTTACATGAGATAGGTATATCTAAAAGAGTGTACTTCATATCATATAATGCACATTTTTCAATGTAACTTTATGATATGACTTTTTAACATGGTGATATATAAATTTCTTTTGGTATTCATTATTTTTGATATTGATATTGTTATACAATACATTTTAATAAACATTATTCTAAATATTATTTTAAATTTATAAATTTTACATTTTCATATACAAAGTGTCCATAAATATGTACTTAATACGATTAGAATTTTAAGTGCTCTACTACCATGTACTAGGCACTATTGGTATACATTCTTATTGAATTTCTCTCTGATTTAAAATTTAGGTAATATTTTTATTAACTAGTATGTATCAACTGATAACTTATTTTATGTTTCTGTTTGCTTTCAGAGTATTCACGCCAGAACAGGAAATGACGAGAATTTATGCATTTCCTGTCTATACTTAAATGGTTTGGCGGTTGATACTTTGTATTTGTTCTGAGGAAGCTGCTGGCTTTTTTAGCGGCAAAAACGCATTTTTATTGAAAATAAACTAGCGTTAAACATCAGCGTTCATTATTCATTTGTGGATTCGTGGTGTGGCTTGGACTTGCACCCGCACTTTATTTTGTTTCTCACTTGTTTGGTTATCAGTACTTTGAAATTTAAAAATTCTTAATATAGTCATACTTTTTTTATATACTTCCATTTTCCCTCCTCCTCTGTTTCATTCCTTGTGGCCATCCCAGTGTCCCCACATGTTGCTGGGTGTACATGCTTCTTCTTCTGCCTCCCTGACTGCTTCAGGTAACCTGGAGCTAGTGCGGGGGTTATTTCTCAGCTCCCACCCTTGCATTCATTGACAGTAGCCAATGGCTACTTCCCTCTTTGGACCACACCTCCACTTCAGGAAACATCTTCAGCAAGTGCTTATACTCCCTGCCAGAGCTTCAGATACTATAGCTGTTAAGTGTGCCCAGATCGTCTGGGTCATAGATAGGATTTCATCTGTCTACGCACCGGTGCTGGCTATGTCATTTTCTTCTTCTTGCAAAATAGTGGTTACATTAAGAATTCTGAGAAAGGAGGTGCAACAGTGTTCTTTGTTTTGTTTTTCCAGTTTCTAGTAATTAGTTTTCTGGCTGAAACCAACAAGCACCAAAGTAGTGGTAAATTATTTTTCTTAATACTTATGAAAGTTGGAACATTAAACAATACCAAATACTTGGATATTTTAAATGTAGTTGTCCATAAGGTTTTAGAATATTATTGATGCTTCTGCCAGAATTCTGAAAATATCCTGCAAACATAATATATGTTAGAAATCCGCACTACTGATCTCATTGCATATGCAACAACTGGTTCATTTTTATGATTTAGTTTGACAGTTTTGGGGGGGTATAAAAGATACAGGCTGGTATCTAGAAAGGCCACTATCAGTCTGCAAGTGGTAAGCCCTTTTTTTTACCACTGGCAGTAACAGTTTTCAGTTTAGACAGCTCCAGCATAGTGCTTACCTTGTACAGGTGCTGTGCTATGCATACCTCCCAACTGCACCAAATTACTTGGTTTTTACCAAGTTTTGGGGTCCAAATAATGGGGTGCCATGATCCACAAGTGGCACACCTTAGTTGTTAACAGGAACAGAACAAGCTGCGGCACATGGGTAAATGCTTTTCTGCTGCCAATGGAATGGTGTGTGTGTGTGTGTGTGTGTGTGTGTGTGTGTGTGTGTGTGTGTGTGTGTGTGTGTGTGTGTGTGTGTAATGCCCCAGGTGAATATACCTGGTGGCTAAAAGAGGTACTCAGGCTCAAACCCTGTTCCTTGGGTACAGGTGACAAGAGCCTAAAGTCCCTTCCCAGCACCACATGTGAAAATTTCCCAGATTTATGCCTCATATTTTTGTTCTGTCCCTCATAAAATCTGTGGTTTTCTAGATTTTTGTGGCAAATCAGTGAAGGATTGAATTCATTAAATAATGACAGACATTTGAATTTCAGACTTCATATTCTTCAGAAAATAAATGGTAACACAAAACGTTTTATTCTAACAATTTTCTAAGTTTATAAGATCAGTATTATAAATTTGACCCTATTTGGGGGGCTGTATTCCCCCATTATTGGCTTTGTCTAGTTTTTTTTTGTGCTAAGAGGTTGAAAGTAGCTATGGTGAGAAGTGAGAATTGAATTCTGTATCCCCCCATTATTGGCTTTGTCCAGGTTTTTTTGTGCTAAGAGGTTGAGAGCTATGGTGAGAAGTGAGAACTTAATTAACTAAATGATAGCCATTTAAGTTTCAGTCTTCCTAAAGTTCATATCTTTCCAGAAATTGCTGATTTGTCATAGTGGTGCTCTGAGTATAGTGCACAGGGTCCTGGGTTCAAGACTTGGCAGTGAAATGCATGGTGGTGACACAACATTTTATTCTAGCAACTTTCCAAAATTATACAAGCAATGCTTAAACTATGTCCCTGTTTTTTGGGCTTTTATCCCACCCACCCCCCCAAATAAAATTTGGCTTTTTCCAGATTTCTTGTGCTGCAAAGTTGAGAGATACAGTTGAGTGTTGAGTGCATTTTACAAGGAGCTGAGAGCTTCAGAGGAAGAGACGTTTAGTGTTGCTTATGCTGAGTCTGCTTTCATTGTTAATAGCATAACAGGTTAAATACTTGCTTTTGATGCAGAAGACTGTAGTTTCTACTTCCACAGTATGTAGATGCATTGCTGAAACTGTGTTGTACTTTTAAAGGGGGTGGGTGTAACAAGTCAAGGGTGTAGCTACTGATAGAACAGAAGTGAAAAAATGTCATGCACAAGGGCATTTGTGTCTCAGTGGAAAGAGCAAAACATATTAACCCAAATTCAGGAACAGAAAATCAGAATGATTATATTCTGTGCTGCATTATAAGAAAATAAAATGTGTGTGTGGAAGTAGACTTTTATGATGGAAATGTTCTGAATTGGGCAGTTTTGTCATTGGTTCATTTTGTTTCATTGCCTACTGGAAAAATGTTCAAACAATAAATTTAAAATGCTCTCTAAGTCTAGCAAGTGTGCTGTATTATACAAGGAATGTAATTTAATAAAGTCAGGTAGGTGTATCAAAGAACACATGTATGTTTCTTGTTTTGTGTGCAAGGGGCCTATGATTTGAAAACAGCCCAAAGGTAATCTTTATGCACCACCACTGGCCAGATGCATTTTCTTTGGCTGTGGTGCGGGTTTCAGTGCTGTTTCAATGAATGTGAGTTTCAAGGGCAGAGAAGTTTTAATGCTATGTTTATTTTCATTGTGAGACAGTATATCTTTGTTTAGCAGATGTCTATTAGTGTTTGTGCTTTGTGCTATAAAATGTAAAAATAAAATCCAAATAATCAATGTAGAAGTAAAGCAGTATGCACTTTAGTGTTATGGTAAATGGGGCAAAATAACCAGGTAATGGGACACTGGAATGTCTGCAGGGGGACTCTAGTGCTATATTTAGGTTGTCTGTTCTTCAGTTTGCATTTGAAAGTTGGTATCCCATAATTCCATTGAAGTGGATGTATGCTAATTTTGTGTTAATCAGCAGAGAGATTTGTACCTATTTTTCATGGGCCTTGTCCAGATTTTTGATGTTTCCAGGTTGAGAGGTATGGTGCTATAGTGATTTGCCTGTCTGACCTTTTGCAGATATTAATGTGGCATTCTAGGGAAATGGCATTTTACAGTTAGTTATGTGCTGTTCCTTTGAAAATGCCTGTAGCAATTGATGAACAGAACCACTCAGCTGCATAAATCCTTACCACTAGGTGCAGTAATTGACTCTGCTAAAAGCACACATCCACCCATTTCTTTCAGTGGGTGAAACTGTTAAACATAAGTGCTGAAGAGTTTAGCAGACAGGTAATGTTACAGGTTGCAAATGTGTACATGTGTGTGACTGCATGTCTGTGTGAATGCAGAGGTATGAGTGGTATCTTGTGAGAGTGTGTGTGTGTGTGTGTGTGTGTGTGTGTGTGTGTGTGTCTGTGTGTGTACCTCAGAGATCAAAGTAGGGTGGTTAGTTAGGGAATGCGTAAGGTAGGTGTATGTGTGTGTGTGTGTGTGTGTGTGTGTGTGTGTGTGTGTGTGTGTGTGTGTGTGTGTGTGTGCATGTGTGTGCACGCACCTCAGAGTTCATCGTAGGGTGGTTAGTTAGGGAATAGGTAAGGTAGGTGTATGTGTGTCTGTGTGTGTGTGAATGTGTGAATGGGAGGATGTGTGCATGAGTCAGATTATGTGACGGTGTGTGTGTTTGATGTATGGTGAGGATATGCGCGTGCGTTTAGCAATGTGTGTGTGTGGGATGGCTGCCATACCCCAAATCTCTTTTGACTAATGAACAAATCCTGCAATACCTGGAGGATACCGAACACCAGGGACATTCTGTACTATTACTAAACCACTTAAAAAGTTAATGAAACTCAGGTTTTGCAGCAAGAAAAACATATGGTGACAACACTAGACATGAGGGGCACTCTCTAATTTAACCCTGATCCACAGAAAATATTAATAGAACTTAAGAAAGTACAAAAAAGACGTAATAAACTGTAATATCTGGCATTACTGAGTGACTGTAATGCTGTGTGACATAAGGAGTATGTGCTGAAGACTTTTCTGTCCAAAGCAATAAAGAATACTAGATGTGAGCACTAGATGACACTAGGGATTCATTTTAAATATTATTCTACTGCACTTAAAAAGTCAATAGAGCAACAGGTCTGAAGCATAAGAAGAATGAAAATGAAACGCTGATGTCTGGCATTATTGAATGACTGTAATCATTCATTATATGCAAGGGACCGTGATAAATTAGGGATGTTCTGTAAATTCGGGGTTAGGTAAGAGGTGTGGCAGTGTGTGTGTGTGTGTGTGTGTGTGTGTGTGTGTGTGTGTGTGTGTGTGTGTGTGCTACGTTTCTATGTGTGTGGGGGGAATGAATGAGGGGTGCCTGTGCTAACAGGTTGCATCAGCCACTAGCAGTGATTACAAGTGCAGCAACAAAAGGCCTGTTACTGCTTGTGATAATCACAGAACTAATGGCTAATGATAATTCCTCATGATGTCTCTGAATCAGTGGTTTAAGGGATTATACTAACAGACCCTTTTTTCCATGGCGTTACTGCTCATCACTGGGCATATTTTTGAATCTTGTCCACAATGTAGAAATTTCCAGTTT
Source organism: Protopterus annectens (assembly GCF_019279795.1). Classification (NCBI taxonomy): domain Eukaryota; kingdom Metazoa; phylum Chordata; order Ceratodontiformes; family Protopteridae; genus Protopterus; species Protopterus annectens. The sequence goes on from NC_056725.1 coordinate 1,834,074,569, forward strand.
TTAGGAAGGTGACATAATTGTTTCTAAACAGAACCTAAAATGAGAGTCAAACCTGTATGTGAAAAGTTTGGATAATCAATCCTTATTAAAGCTTTCCAGTAGGATTCTAGCAAAGAGGATTTATGAGACAGTATTAGTTTATAAAGACTAGAGTGGACAGATTCAGATATTTGCTTGTTTGATAATATTAACTCTAAATATTTTAATATTTTAATATTTTAA
>NC_056725.1:1834077290-1834142290 GCF_019279795.1 Protopterus annectens
AAACTCATTTCATCATGGGATACAACAGTGGCAGTTCTGATAAAATTAGTAAATATGGGTGGAAAGACCTTTTTTCCAATTGATTGTAATCACTTTCTTTGTTGTTGCTGACAATGCCTTCAACAAAGATTTTTGAGTTAAATTTATGCAACCAGGAATCAGAGCATTAATTATTAAAAGAGAATCAGTTATACATTTATCATTCCAGATGGATTTGACAACCTATTTAATATCTCTCCATTAGCATTCATTTTTCCCATTCATAAAATATATGCCACCAGCCTCTGTAGATTTCTGACATCTCCAACAAATTTCCTCATTTGTTTTAAAATCTTATGAAAGGAGTTGAAAGTACTTTTTGCAGACATTTTTATGCAAGGATTTTCCCCAAGATATTGGATGTAGTTAATCTTTCATGGTTTAAGATCAATTCCTTATTATTGACATTCTTCACTTCTTCCAAATTATGTTCTTCAAATAAATTCCAAAAATTGTCATCTAATTTTGTTTTGAATTCTAAAACAAATGTATATAATCAAGATAAAGATTGTTTTGGCTACCCATTGCCATGCATAAGAGAAAATGTTAGAATAACTTAGGATATTGAGATTTTCTGAATTTGACATTAATTTCATTTTTTCAGATATGATTTGATGTTATCTAATAAGACACAATTGATTTCATCTAACTCAAACCTCTTTATATTTTTCTACTAATAGTTGTCTTCCTTTAAACAATGTGACCTACTGTATATTATACAATAGTTGTTAAAGCCACCATTTTATAATGAACATTAGTGTCCAAACAACCAGGATTATATGTTACTGGTAAAATTGAGAGCAAAATGTAAGCAAGTGCTCCTACAAATGGCATTTCTAAAAAATTTCACGGAATATTATATCATTTAAATTAGCTAATTATATAAACAATTGAGTTCATTTTTCATGACCCTTATTATGATATTATCAATGATGTCTATAGAAAACAAAGTGCATTTATGCAGTAAATTATTACAAACAGAATAAATCAATTTCCATTGTGCATCATGATGCCTCTTTAACCTGTATAAGCTAGTTTTAGTATTGACTAGTTTTAGTACTGAGACTTGTACATACATATTTATATCTGGAAATCCAATACCCCATTATTCCAAACTCAAATATGATTTTGCAAGTGGATCTAGGTTTTAAGAGGTACCATGAAAATATTAAGAGTATGTCATTTAATTTTTATTTTTTTCTCCTGGCATTAATATATAATTAATAATACTTACAGTTTTAGGAAGAAAGACTGACTTAATAAGAGACAGTGTATCCTCAAATGGAAAAAATACTATACCATCAGGCTGTTATTGTAATAATTTGTACAGTAATCTTATTAGAAGTACCTTTTATAATTATATCTAAGTTATCATGGAAATATATACCTAAATATTTAACACTTTTTTATTGAACCCAATTATAATTATTTAAAATAATTCTTACTTAATAATTAGAAATTCGGAGTTTCACTTTTAAATTTCATTTTAGAGCTCTTCTAAAGATTCTAATTAATTTAAAGATTTATTTCTACAGTGTAATTAATGTTTCATATAGTCAAAAGAAGATCGTCCACAAACAATAATATTTGGATGAAAGAGAATTGTGGATTTTAAAGCCTTCATTTTATTATTATTATTCCTTATATAATTTGCAAAGAGCTTGATTGCCAGGGCAAATAATAGAGTGGAAAACTGGCATCCCTGCTTTCCATGTAACACATATAGATCAATTTTAATATAAGCTCTATGTCCTTATATCAATTTTTAATCAAATAATTACATTCAGTCATAAATCTTGGGTAATTCCAAAGATCTAAAAAGATAAGATAAACTGAATCAAAGGCTGATTTTACTATCTGGGCTCTATATTATTAATTCTAATTTATGTCTGAAGTTATATCAATTTTCATGGGGTTGTCTGTTAATTATGAAATCTGACTTATCTTTATGTATAAGAAAATCGGTTATAACATTCAATCCGTTAGCTAAAATATAGAAAAAAAAATGTAATCGATGTTTAATAAAGAAATTGGTCTATAAAAGGAGCAAATTTCAGGATCATTACTAAGTTCCAGGATTGGAGATACTAAAGTATATGTTCTGCAAGATGAAGTGTTTTTACCATTCTTAATGGCCACAAAGGTTATTTTTAACTATAAAAACTGTATTTAAAGGGGGTAAATTTATACAGTTCAGATATTAAACCACCCAGATCAGGTGATTTATTATTTTAAGATTCTTGAAATGCATTTTGATTTCATTTATTGAAATATCCCCAGCTATCCACCTTTACCAAAAACATTATGCATACCAATGACAAGGCACAGAGGGAGTGGCTAAACCAAACAAATACAAAACTTTAAGTGATACAGGGAACATCATAATCAAGATAAAATAGGAAATATAGAAAGATAAGAAACAATACTATGGCCAACTATAGCTGAATCATAAAAAGAATCCATATCCCTCTCAAACCTGCTCCCCCTTGAAATAGCAACTACATATAATAAATACTTTATAGAGAGCATTGCTGCCCTCACCAGTAGCACATCACCCTCCCCTCCACAGACCCATAACATATTGCCTTGTTTCACTTTTAAATTTCATTTTAGAGCTCTTCTAAAGATTCTAATTAATTTAAATATTTATTTCTACAGAATTATTAATGTTTTGTATAGTCAAAAGAAGATCGTCCACAAACAATACTATTTGGATGAGAGAGAATTGTGGATTTTAAAGCCTTCATTTTATTATTATTATTCCTTATATAATTTGCAAAGAGCTTGATTGCCAGGGCAAATAATAGAGTGGAAAACTGGCATCCCTGCTTTCCATGTAACACATATGGATCAATTTTAATATAAGCGCTATGTCCTTATATCAATTTTTAATCAAATAATTACATTCAGTCATAAATCTTGGGTAATTCCAAAGATCTAAAAAGATAAGATAAACTGAATCAAAGGCTGATTTCACTATCTAGGCTCATTATTACTAATTCTAATTTACATCTGAAGCTATATCCATTTTCTTGGGTTTGTCTGTTAATTATGAAACCTGACTGATCTTTATGTATAAGAAAATCGGTTATAACATTCAATCTGTTAGCTAAAATATAGACAAAAAAAATGTAATCAATGTTTAATAAAGAAATTGGTCTATAAAAGAAGCAAATTTCAGGATCATTACTAGGTTCCAGGATGGGAGATACTAAAGTATAAGTTCTGCAAGATGGAGTGTTTTTGCCATTCTTAATGGCCACAAAGGTTATTTTTAACTATAAAAACTGTATTTAAAGGGGGGTAAATTTATACAGTTCAGATATTAAACTACCCAGATCAGGTGATTTATTATTTTAAGTTTCTTGAAATGCATTTTGATTTCATTTATTGAAATATCCCCGGCTATCCACCTTTACCAAAAACATTATGCGCACCAGTGACAAAGCACGGAGGGAGTGGCTAAACCAAACAAAAAACAAACTTTAAGTGATACAGGGAACATCATAATCAAGGTAAAATAACAAATATAGAAAGATAAGAAACAATACTATGGCCAACTATAGCTTAATCATAAAAAGGATCCGTATCCCTCTCAAACCTGCTCCCCCTTGAAATAGCAACTACATATAATAAATACTTTATAGAGAGCATTGCTGCCCTCACCAGTAGCACATCACCCTCCCCTACACAGACCCATAACATATTGCCAGCTGCCCCTTCAACTACCACACTGACCTTTGAACAATATGAAACCAAAAAATCCTTAGCTGCAAACGCTAACAACTTTTAAAATCTGTAACAATATGTACTAGTAAAAACTGTTACTTAAACTTAAACTTTGCTCCACAGCTGCCAACAACCTCCCACCTGAACACCCCAAGATGGCAGCAGAAGCCATATCTTACCCAGTAACTATATTAATCAATAGATCCGTACAGGAATCTTCCGTCCCAGCTATTAGGAAAATATCATATGTCATCCCACTGAGCAATTTTCTTCCTTCTTTCAAAAATCCTGGAAAAGTGTATCCACACTCAAGTTCTTCACCATCACATAAAAATTTCAACAAAACACAAATTAAAGGTCATGCTGCTAAATGCTAGGAGTCTAAACATGAAACTGCACTCATTGCAAGCATTCCTAACCGTGGCAAATGCTGACATCTGTGCAGTCACAGAAATCTGGTTCAAAACTGCAGAGAGCACCCCAGCCTTACCTGGTTACTCATCCTATCATACATTCAGACCCCAAACTGTGGATAGTAAAGCCAAAGGAGGTGGAGTTTCAGTATATATTAAAGACATACACACCTCCAGGCTGGTCAAAGAGTATGACGCACAGGAGACACTCCAGGTGCAGTTAACTATTGACAAGACCCCTATACAAATAATAGCTAGTTACCGGCCCCCAAATCTGACCCAGGATGCCCAAACTGCCTATCTAGACCTCTTCAAATCTATCAATATTCAACCCTTTACCCTGATCTTGAGTGACTTTACCTACCCAAACATAGATTGGAAGAACTACTCTTGCCTGAACACAAATACCCAAAGATTCCTTGATTTTGTAAATGCAAATGCTCTGGAACAGCTGGTCGACGCCCCCACAAGAGGTGATAATATCTTGGACTTGTTATTAACCAACATAAGTAGCGACTGCAGCATCCTTGCAGTATCATCCTTCCTTATAAGATCCGGCCATAAAGAGGTCACGTTTAAAGTCACCATCTCCCCCCGACCCCCCTCTAGCTAGGGTCAATCAAAAAAACTTCTCCAAAGCTGATTACAGCCTCCCCCTCTATCTAGGGTCAATCAAAAAAAACTTCTCTAAAGCTGATTACAACCTCCTGAGGGATGGTATAAACAGATTCACAGCCCCCTCCCCCTCTTTAGGAACTGGCACCAGTATCCAAAATTGTACCAAATTACTATACGAACATTTATATAGATGCATGGAATCAGGAATACCTAACAAGACTAAGTCATCCTCTGCAAGGAAGAGTAAACCTGTTTGGTGGGACATCTGCAATAAAAAAACTCTATAACAGAAGAAAAAAATTGCTGCCCAGGACCAAGAAGGAGCAGGTGCCCAATTGGAAGCAATCTCTCCTTAGCCTAAACAAGCAAATAAGAGCACTACTGAAATCCTCCCAAGCAAACTTCGAGTCCAAATTGACCACATCTACTATAGACAGTCATAAGGTCTTCTTCACATATGTCCGTAATCTCAAAGGTAGCACCCAGATCTGTTCAGAACTGATGGTCAAGGACACCACATATACAAATGCTGTAGATATAGCAAACTTTCTGGCTGACAGACACAGTGAAAATTTCACCCTTCTGTCACCCCCATCAGTAAATCAGGACATTCCCAGTACCTGCCCCTTTTCCCTTATATCTAGGGATCAGGTCATCACTGCTCTCTCAAAGGCAAAAAATACAGCCTCCATGAGACCTGATAACATCCCAGGCTGCATCCTACATGAACTCAGGCAGGAACTTGCAGCACCATTAGGCACCCTATTCAGCCAAAGCCTGAGTACTGGTTTTGTCCCAGCTGAGTGGAGGACAGCCACTTTCATCCCTTTACACAAAGGTGGGGTGTCCACTGATCCGGGAAATTATAGACCCATAAGCCTAACTAGCCTAATCTGCAAGGCCAATGAACAGATTATCATGGACCTCATAAACAAGGACATTGGCATCCTCCAATCACTCGATCCCAAACAGTTTGGCTTTGTCAAGGGGAGGTCATGTCTGTTAAATTTGGTCACCTTTTTTGAGGCAGTCACCAAAGTCATGGATGAGGGGAAGGCAGTGCACACTGCCTACCTTGACCTGGCCAAAGCCTTTGACACTCTTCCCCACTTGGGCATAATAGATAAACTCTCTCAACTAGGCATCAGTCCGTATGTTACCAGATGGGTAGCCAACTGACTCACTGATAGACCCCACCTAGTCGAAATAGGGGAACCACCTCAAGCAGTAGAACCGTATCAAGTGGCATACCCAAGGGTTCGGTCTTGGAGCCTCTTATTTGGGATGTACTTTTCTGAGGTACAGGCCAAAACCAGTGGGCTATGGTTGTCCAAGTTTGCAGATGACTGCAAGTTGGGAGCTGTCATCAATTCCCCTAGTGACGTAGACATCCTCCAAGAGGGTCTCACCCAAACAAATGACTGGTGCCAGAAACATGGTCTCAAGCTGAATACAAAAAAAATGCATCATCATCCCCTTTGGGGAGAAAGATGTCTCCACAAATGATCACATTAATAACAATGTTCTAAGCACGCAGTCAGTCGTGAGGGATTTGGGCACCCAGATTGATAGCATCCTGACTTTTGACCACCATCTTGCTTCCATTGTTTGGAAAGCTTTCTACATAGCCCACCTCATAAGTAAGGGTATCTCATCCAGGGACAAGGAGGTCATAACAGCCCTGTATTCTTCCCTTATAAGGCCCATTATTGAGTACAGTGCCCCATTTGCCATGTACGTCACAAAGTACATGCAGCAGCTGGAGAGACCACAGAAGTTCCTCACCAGGAGAATCCAGGGCCTCAAAAATCTACCATACACAGATAGGCTAAAAGCCCTATAGTTCATACAGACTCCCCAGAGGTGACCTCTGTCTGGCATACAAGGCGATCTCGGACCCCACCTTGATGGGACTGCTACATATCCGCAAGTCAAGCTCCACTAAGTAACCCGCACACATGGCCTTAACCTGGTCTATGACATCAGTAGGACTCGCTGGCAGGACAGATTTGTGTCCCAGAGACTCCTCCATCTATGGAATAAACTTCCTCTCCACATCAAGCAGAGTACCTCTTTACCCCTTTTTAAGCACAATCTGGATAACTGGATGGGAAATAGAAAATACATCCCTGGGATTCCACCCGTGTCCCTGCTGGACACAGGCATTGGGTACAGATTTGTCTATGCATGGGCTAAAGTTTTGGCTAGGCGTATAAGGGCCTCAGGGCCAATAGCTTAGTAACTTCCTATGATCCTCTCAGAACAGCTCTTATCTTGTACTCAACATAGATTCTGCCCCAATCATAGTACACCTACTGCACTATTATCCTTTTAAATAATATAAACATGAAAAGAGTCTGGCAAACTTATCTCATCCTTATTTCTAGATCTGTCCAAAGCCTTTGATACCATCTCACTTAGCAAACTCCTTCAACAACTGCTCTGTCTTGGCATGTTCCTTCTTTCACTTCAGTGGTTTAAAAGCTACCTATCTGATAAACAGCAAACTGTTAAATAGCAACATACTTTCTCTCCAGGCCTCCAGGTTATCACTGGTGTACTCAAGGCTCAATTCTCAGTCCACCTTTCTTTAACATTTTCATTAGTGATCTCTATACCTCTTCTAGTCAAGCATCACTTATACAGTGATTAGTGATTAGTCACTAATGTGCTCATCTGACACTCTGGCACATCTTCTTGAAATCACACAAAAAGCCTTCACCGCTTTTGAAAACTGACTTCACAATGCTCAGTTATTACTAACCCCCCCCCCAAAAAAAAATACTCCTATTCCTCCACAAAGCACATCTGAAGGACAAATCAGCTTCAGAATCTTCTCATTTAATAATACAGAGATAGAAATTGTATCCCACACAAAACTACTTGGTGTGACAACTGATGACAACCTCAGATTTTAACTCCACATTTAAAATAATATAAAAAAAAACTTACCAGAAACCTAGCGTGCTTTACAGACATAAATATTTCTAACCAACTCTGCTAAAACCACCCTAGCAACCACTTACCTCCTTCCTTCACTCTTGCATGGTGCTTCTATCCTTACCAACTTGCAGGTAGCTGTTAAAGCTATACTTGAAATATGCTACAACACAGTTGCTAAATTTGCTGCCAGTATGTAGTACTGCACATATCACTGCAAGGCCCTTAAAAGTTTGAACTGGCTTGAACTACCCCACAACCTACTGCCCACATCATCTTTTATAAACTCCATGCCTGTCCTGCTCTATTCTTCCTTCTTACCACCCAAAAAGATCCCTCCATTCTAAGGATAAACAACTTCTCACCATCTATAAACCTCAGAAAGCAATTGGAAATAGCCTTTACTGCTACTTTGTTGCCAAAAAATGGAATTCGATTCCACAGATTGTTAGAACTGTAGCTTACCATCCATCCTTCAAGCTTCTTCTGAGAGATCACTGTTAAACGCATGGCTGTGCTCATGCTGTAACCCAGGTTGAACATCAGTCTCATCTACTTTTCTTTGCCCCTGTCTGTACGATTCTCTAACCATTATCACTTCCTCGTCTTCACCTAGCTATCCTACCCTCTCTACCACTTTACATAACCTCTTCCAATCACCTCCTCCCCATTTATACTAGTCTGTCCTATTCTCTCCCCCTTTATAGTTATAATTCAACGAAACACACGACTTTACCTACTATTACTGTGAATTGCTAAAAGGATGCTCTCCAGAATTATATATAGTGTTGTACTTCGTTTTCCTCATTCTTCTCTTTGTAACATATGTTTGTTATATCTCTTACTATTACTTACAGCATTGTTGATTATTTATGAAGTGTATAATTTTCAATTGTTTTTATGTAATGTCTTTGAAAACTTTTTTCTCTGTTAAATGGAGCTTTTTTCCCTGGGCCTCTGCTGAAAATGGGCTCTTGTGACCCACTCGGTCTTTCCCAGTAAACAAACTTCCATAAATAAATAAATAAATAAATAAATATCTTTTGTTAATAACCTTTTCTGTTGCAAATAATTTATTGTATTAATATTAAGCAGAAGAAATGTTTTCTTTATTTAATGATCTATGTTATTTAATTCTTCATAATGAATGTTAAAAAGTAAAAATAAATTCTTCTAAATCTCAGGTTTTCCTCCCAGTATCTAGATTTAGGTTGCATTTGAGGAGATTTATTTTATTAATTAATTTAGATTTGTTGTCTAATCTGTGCATAGCTCTAGAAATGGTTGCATAACAACGTATTTTATTATTTTTTTTTTTCTAATGCTAGTTCAGTGTTATGCTTCAGTAGTTCTTGATATTGCTTCTTAATCTGTTTGACCTTTTCAACACCCTCAGCAGGGGTGGCTCGTGCTATAGGACTGCAGGACTGCAGCCCCCCCCCCCAAGCTGTCGAAAGAAGAAAAAAAAAAAATTGTGAGTCCTGGAACTTCGTGCATGTGTGCTTGGAGTTTTTGGAACTCACAAAACTCCAGACTGCTGTATCAGCAGTCTGGATAGGGGAAAGTCATCTCTGCCCTGCAGATGCCCAGAAGTCTATGCAGTGGTGACCGCATGGAATGGAAGAACTCCGGACTGCATCGTCTGCAGGCTGGAGCCTATTCTTGCATGGAAACCAGCTGGGAGGACAGTCAAGCCTACACTCTCGCAGGGAAATCAGCCGTTAGCTTGCATGGGACTGCAGATGGACTCGGGGAACACTGAATGGAACATGTACTCAGAATACTGCAGATGAATTTGAATGGAACTAAGTATAGACTAAACACTCACTGAATTCAGGTACTTGTGTGTGTGTGTGTGTGTGTGTGTGTGTGTGTGTGTGTGTGTGTGTGTGTGTGTGTGTGTGTGTGTGTGTGTGTCCATGGGCTTGAACCGTGTACCTTGGGTGCAGGTGGCAAGAGCCTGAATTCCCTACCCACCACCATTTGTAAAACATTTGCAGATTTTTGCCTCATATTTGTTCTGTTCCCCATAATATCTGTGGTTTCTGTAGTTTTGTTTCCTTACACAATCAGTAGTGCAGTGGTGCAGTAGTAGCATTGTTGCCTGACAGCTACAGGTTCTCTGGTTTGATTCTTGTGTGGAGTCTGAATGTCCTCCCTGTGTTTGTGTGGGCTTCCTCTGGGTGGTCTGGTGTTCTCCCATCTTACAAAGACATGTCTGGAGTGTTTCTCCCTGGGCCTCTGCTGAAAATTGGCTTTTGTCCCAAGTCATTCTTTCCTGGTTAACAAATGTTAAATAAATAAAAATGACAGGCATTTGAATTTCAGACGTCATATTCTTCAGAAGGTACATGGTAACACAAAATCTTTTATTCTAGCAATTTTTTAAGTTTATAAGATGGATATTTGAAATTTGTCCCTATTTTTGGGACTGTATTCCCCCATTATTGGCTTCGTCCAGGTTTTTTGTGCTAAGGTTGAGAGCTATGGTGAGAACTGAATTCAATTAATATGTTTGGGGGCTGTACTCCCCCATTACTGGCTTTGTCCAGGTGTGTTTTGCTAAGAGTTTGAGAGCTGTGGTAAGAACTGAATTCACTGAATATGTTTGGGGGCTGTTTTCCACCATTATTGGCTTTGTTCAGGTGTTTTGTGCTAAGAAGTTGACAGCTATAGTGAGAACTAAATTCGCTGAATGGTAGCCATTTAAGTTTCCATCTTCCTGTCTTTTGCAAAACAGCTGATTTGGCATAGTGGTATGTTGCTCTGACTGTTTTGCACAGGGTCGTGAGTTCAAGACTTGGCAGTGAAATGTATGGTGGCAACACAGCATTTTATTCTAGCAACTTTCCAACATTATACAAGCACTGTTTAAAATGTGTCACTGGTTTTTGGGCTTTTGTCCCCCACCAATAAATGGTGGCTTTTTCCAGATTTCTTGTACTGCAAAGTTCAGAGATACAGCTGAGTGTCGAGTAGATTTTACAAGGAGCTGAGAGCTGCAGGGCAACAAAAGTTTAGTACTGCTTATGCTCAGCCTGCTTGCATTGTTAATAGCACAACAGGTAGTGTACTTGCTTTTGATGCAGAAGGCTGTGGGTTCTACTCCCACAGTAGATAGATGTATTGCTGATACTGTACTGTGTTGTAAAGGGGGGTGGATGCTGCAGTCCTTTTTGGTGAAGATGCCTAGTAACTATGAACCTGTTATCAGTTTACCATCCATTCCCTATTGCAATATTACTAGCAATTTATTCCTCAATGGCAACAGGCACTTTATTTGTAGATGAAATAATGTAATATAACGTTGTTTGCTAGCAGCAACCTCTTCATTAATTACGGATCTATTTAATGTGGAATTATTTAGATGACTTTTACTTCTTCAGAGATTGTACATATGCACTGATACTGGTGGACTGTAGAAGTTTGCGTAGACTTTTATGATGGAAATGTTCTGAATTGGGCAGTTTTGTCATTATTGGTGCATGCATTTTGTTTCATTGTTTACTGGAAAAATGTTTAAAACAATAAATTTAAAATGCCTTCTAACAACTGTACTCTGTTGTGCAAGGAATATAATTTAATACAATCAGGAAGGTGTATCAAGGAGCATGCATATTTTTCATATGCAAGGGGCCTATGATTTGAAAACAGCCCAAAGTTAATCTTTATCTGCCACTGACAAAATCTATTTTCTTTGAATGGGGGTTTCAATGCTGCTTCAATAAATGTGAGTTTCAAAGGCAGAGAAGTTTTAATGCTAAATCTATTTTCATTGTGAGACTGCATTGCTTTGTTTAGCAGATATCTGTGTGTTTATGCTGTCAAATGCAAAATAAAACTTTCAAATGAAATCCAAATCATCGCAGAAGTAAAGCAGTATGCACATTACAGTGCTTATGGTAAATGGGGCGAAATAACCAAGGAATGGGTCATTGGAATGGCTGCAGGGGGAGGCTCCATTCAACCATGATTTTGTGAGGGGGGAAGGGTAGCAAACTCAAAGACAGTCACGGCTGAACTATATCTCTCAAGTGTCCAGATTTTTGCTGAATGAATAGATTTTTGCTTCTTATTTTTGGTTTGTTCCTCATAAAATTTGTGGTTTTCTGGCAAACCAATTAGGAATGAAGTCACTAAATAATGACAGACATTGAGTTTCAGACATCATAACCTTCAGAAAAATGCATGCTAAAGCAAGACCTGTTATTCTATCAAGTGTCTTAAGTTTATACAAGAGCAATTTTTAGTACTGTTTGTATGTTCCCCCAATATATTTGGCCTTGTCCAGATTTCTTGCCTTAAGAGGTTGAGAGGTGCATGCAAATAAATCACTTTATAGAATTAGGAATATCCAAACCTCTCAAATGTCCCCAATTTTGGCTCAAAATGTTGCTCTCCCCCCTAATAATCCCTCCGCAAAATGGCAGTTTTGGAAGAAAACATGGAGGGTTTACAATTATAAATAACTGTAATGATCAGAGTTATAGACTACTTTTATTTCAGAAATGCATGTAGATTCTCTTATTTTGTCAGCTGCTCAAGTTAACAGTACTAATATTAAAAAGTTGTCCCTTCTTTGACAGGTTCCCAGCTGTACTGTGTGGCAATTTTAAATATTTGCATCACATTTTTGGCCAACTTTTCATAAAAATGTGTTTTTCTGGCAAATTAGTGGCAAATCATTAAAGAGTGAAGTTAGAAAATAATGGCAGACATTTGAATTTCAGATTTCATACCCTTCAGAAAATTCATACTAATGCAAGACCTACTTACTATTCTATTATCTTTTTAAGTTTATAAGAGCAATATTTAAAAATTGCCCTTATGTTTTGGCCTGTGTCCCACTTCTCTGTATGGCTTTGTCCAGATTTCTTGCTCTGAGGTTGAGAGGTATGAGTGTCAGAGCCATCACCGTCAGCCAGAGACATTTCAAACTGTGACATACTTGTTGCACCCCACTTCCCCATGTAGTGACTCGGGATGTGTCCAAGCAAGGCAAGGAGCAGTTATGCAATGTAAGTGTGCAGAGAATTCCCCCATCCAAGGTAGACACAAGTACGACAGTGGCTTTTCATCTGTCCTTGATTTTGCAGAATGTTCTGGTTTTCTGTCCTATTTTTATACTGTTAATTTATGCTTCTTATTATTCAGGAAATGCATGCTGTCGCAGTGCCCTGTTGCTCTGTAGCAATGCTTTAATGACCATCAGGTAAGCTTGTCGGAGATTGTAAGTTGCAAGTAAGCTTTATTAAGCATACTGTTAAAGAATTACCAACATTGAAAGCCTTATGTAGAGAATATTTACATAACTAGATAACGTATAAGTCTAGGTATTGAAATGCACATGACAGTATTTGTAAATAAAGGACAGGATTACAGTATTTTGAGAAGCTCGTTGCATTTGTTGGAGATTTGCAGTCATCTTTGCAGGCTTTACCCGTAAGCTAAACAGCCAGTCTATCATATGTGATCCATAACTTGTGCAGTAATCCTTTAAGCAATTTATCTTGAGCTTGTTTCTTGTTTGCTGTTCATTTTTTACTTTGATCATATCTTCCCCATGAAACCAGTAGATAGTTGTTGTCAGGCAGCATGTCTTTTTTGGATAAGAAACATTTTTACAAGTGGGGGTATCACAGAGATTGCTACTTTCAGCATGTTACTTGGTCATTTTATAAAGCTGAATATAAATTATAATGAGATCTGCAGTACAAGGAGAAGTGGTTTGAGTTGAGTGCTGCTTGCTTTTTTATATACTTGATTTTGACTGACATTCCTGTAATGTATTTAAACAGTAATTTATTTTTTCATGCCTCACAACCTTTGTGTTTCCATCTAGATATTAAGTAAGCTGTCATGTAGCCAATGCATTAAAATATTTTTTTCTTCTACACTTAATCTTGTCTTGATTGGACTCTTGTAATGATGGTTTGTCACCCAGGGCAGTGTATTTAATTAAAGTTCCAGTTGTTGTGGTTTTGAGCATAGCCCCACCCCTTTCTAGTTGGCCACACCCTTTCTCATTGGCCCCACCCATTCAGCTGTCTCCTGCAGCCCCTTTTTAATTTTAAGTCACCAGCCGCCACTGACCCTTAGTATGACCCTTTTGAACTTTAAGATTGTATTGTGTTAACTTATCCTGTAATAACTCAATATATTTATTCCATTCCATAATTTTCTTGGCATACCAGATTGTAATTGTATTGCGTATGTAAACTGTAAGATAATCCCATAACAGTATTTCATTAACCAGATTATCATTGAAAGACATTTATTCATCAATTTATTTTAGAACCCAGTCTTTAAATTCTGGATGTTTTATTAAATAAACAGGTATTCTGAATATCAGGAGAGGTTTTCTTAACTCTTGTCAATTCTAGTTTGGGAGCTGTGACTATAAGATTAATCAGTACAAAATAAGTAATATCCTATGTGTAACATAACCCTGGGATTTCAGTAAAATCCACGTAGGCTTCTAGCGAAGCCCACACAAAGTTTACATGTTAGCGCAATGAGCAGCAGCACTAATCGCATGTTCATGCTACTCATCACACTTGCATGAATAACAGCATGGTTTCATGGACAGCAACAGTGCTGCCAACCAGGAAACTGTGCTGAGCCGCATGAACACAGAAAGAGAAAGTATCCAAGTTTGCCTAAAGGCAGACCTGCTCCACGAGATCGCACAGACTGCCACAGTGACTACCAAGGGTGAAAATACTGCAATAACAGTGATAGTACACTTTTTCTTTACTGTGTTATTGAGTCCAATGTACAATAAAAGATTTATTTGCAGAATGAAATAATGGAGGGGGAGGTAAACTGCAAGGGCAATTACAGGAAAAGGTACACTGGGTAGGGAAAGTGTGCTGAAGAAATTGGGTGCAGACATGAATGATAGGAATGAAGAGGAAGAGGGCATGGTAAATTCAGAAGTGTCCTCAAGACAGGATATGCCAATGTATGTACACTTATGAGACAAGTCAGTGGCATAACATTAAGTACATATGTAGATATCACAGCACCTACTGCTGTTCACACCTCCTGCATGATTATACTATAATATACTCACACAATAATATATATGTGATGGTCATACATGCTTAAATGTCAGTAGAGATGAATTGTTGTGATACTGATATCCTCACTGGAGAGGACACTTAACAAGGGCAGTTTATACAGTAGGGGGTATGTGCATGCTGTGATGATCTCCTTGCTTGAATATTACTGATTTGTCAACATAATCCTCACCTAGTCAGGGACACATAGCAACAGACTCCTGGACAAATGTAAAAAGAAACAGGCACAATTGTTGACCATTAACCTGCATCATTGACAGAATATGTGAGTTTAACTTGTTATACATGTTCTGCAGTAACAGACATATACAACTATAGTGATTGTCAGTATTTTTAAAGGGAATTCACCACCTCTTAAGTGACCACTTTTTGGAGGGGTTAAGAGGAATAGTGTTGAAATCAAGAGCAGTCTTGGCCAGTTGAGAGGCTTGATGACACATAAGCCACAATCTTCCCCTGCAAGAATCAAACAGATGCCATCAGTGTTGTCACTGAGCTGTCTATTTACTGGGTGCAACACAGTAAGATGTATCACACAAGTGTCTTGTAGAACACCCTGAATGGAAGTCTGCAGTGTCAAATCCTAATTGGGTATGCATTGCAGAGAATAGTTCTGTATGGCCTACCAAAATTGTGTGATAGCTCACTGTGCCAAATGTGATATAGTACCAAAAAAGGAAGATAAATCCGATGTGTGGTATAAGAAGTCCAACTTAAAAAACAAAGCATAAACCACACTAACATATCAGCAGAGAACTGTAGCCAACTTTGTGTACTAAAGTTTTATTATCTCCACTTTTTGTCCATAAAAAGACTTCATCAGGATGATGCCTTCCTTCATGCAAACAGGCAGTGATGCATGAAAGTCAGCACTCTGGACAATACTGAGTGTGGAAAATGCACCTGCTGCCCACCATTCTCTTTGCCACTGAGTACAAGAGCAGTGAGTTCCTGTTCAGACCATCGGTGATCCTGGGTTCAAATCCAGATGATTGTCTTTTTTTTTTTTTTTTACAAATGGTGTCATGATGTCATTAGCTAAGTGAATGTGATCAGGACTGCAAATGCGACTATCACTGACTATTCTAAATTATGTGTCTTCCCCAAATTGTGTCAGTAATGTCTACCGAAATGCCCTTGTGCAATTGTTAGCTGTTTTTCAGGCCTCACTGTGTGTAGAGCTTGCTACAAATGAAAAGGAGTGGTAGATCTTTAGAAATTATTAGTATGACTGCACAGATATGCTATTTGTTTAGAGAAGGATATCCTGAAAAGTGTGTGTAGTATGCTTCTTCACAGTAAGGACAATTTCCACATAATATTAGATGAACATTTCATCCATCATCACCTGAACATGACACAAAGGGAATCCTACAGCAGATTCTGAAACTTTGCACACTACAGGAGCACTGCTAACCTATTGAATCAGGGTAACATAGGTTTATAGGTTCATAGGACAATACTAGGCTATTGGCCCAGAGGCCCTTGTAAGCCTAGCCAAGAATTTCACCCATGTTCCCACAAAGTCAGCACCTGTTTTCCCCATTCAGCAGGGGCAAAGGTGGGATCCCAGGGGTATGTTTTCTGTTTCCCATCCAGTCGTCCAGGTTCCCCTTAAAGAGGGCTAGTGAGGTGCTCTGCTTGACATGGAGAGGGAGTCTATTCCATAATGGGGGAGTCACTGGGACACAAATCTGTCCTGCCAACAAGTTCTATTAGTGTCACAGAGTAAGTTGAGGCTTTTCATTTGGGTTGCATGAGTGGAGTTTGACTTATGGATATGCTGCAACTCTATCAGGCTGAGTCTGAGACGGCCTTGTATGCCAAACACAGGTCACCTCTGAGCAGTCTGCATGAGACTGAGTAGAGGGACAGGGCTTTTGGCCTATCTGTATAGGATAGGTGTTTGGATTTTCCTGGTCAGGAACCTCTGTGGTCGTTCCTAATGCTGCATGTGCTAGGCAATGAACATGCCAAAGGGGTCACTGTACTCGATAGTAGATCTGAAAAGGGAAGAGTACAGGGATGTTATGATCTCCTTGTTCCTGGATGAAATACCCTTACATATGAGGTGGGCCATGTAGAAATCCTTCTGTACAATGGAGGCAGTGTGGTGGTCAAAAGTCAGGTTACTATCAACCTGGGTGCCCAAGTCCCTCACTACTAATTGCATGCTTAGTAAGTTGTTATTAATGTGGTAATTAGTGGGGGTGCCATTTTCCCCAAAGGGGATAATGATGCATTTCTTGGCATTCAGTTTGAGGACATTTAATTTTATTTTTATTTTATTTTACATTTGTTGACCAGGATAGTCCGACTGGATGCACGTCCATTTTCAGCGGAGGCCCGGAGAGAAAAGCTCCAAGGGTAAGCAGATACAGCATTACATAATACCAGCATTACATATTACAAACAGACTGTTTACAGAGATTACATAAGTAAGCAAGTTAAACAAGTTCCACAGGTTAAAGTTAGCCCTGAGCACAAGTCAGGATTAAATTAAATTACACGGTAAACTGGTTAAGAGATTTTTACACATTCAAGTTAGCCAGGCTTGATACATTGACATAGCCAGTTAAGTGACAAATGTTGTTTGAGTCTAGTTTTAAATTGACATAAGGTGGAAAGTAAGGTAATATCAGCTGGAAGAGAGTTCCAGGATCTATTTACAGAGTTTGCAAAGAGAGAATCACCGGCTGTGTTATTAATTTTGCTAGTCTGAATTAGTAGTTTGTTAGAGGATCGAAGCGGTCTAGGATTGTTATAGGGGGTGATAATATTTTTAAGTGCAGGAGTATTGTCCGGATTATAGAGGATTTTATAGGCCATAATCATTTGGTTATACTGGATTAGGCTAGGTAGTTCAAGCCAACCAAGCTGATTTAGATTGATGCAATGATGTGTCCTAAAAGGCAGCCCAGTGGCAAACCTGGCAATGTGGTTGTAGCAAATTGAGAGTTTGTTAAGGACAGTCTTGTTCAAATTCGAGAGTAGAGGGATGCATACAGAAGGGTTGAAAGAAGGTGAGAGCGAGCTATGGCAATTTTAGCTGGAGGGGTTAGGAAGGCTTTTATTCTGTAAAGTGACCCTAGTTTTTTATTGATGGTTTTGATAGTTTGGTTAACATGTAGGTCAAATTTGAGATTATTGTCTATGATGACACCTAATAGTTTTGTAGATGGGTCAGGGGAGATTATTGTGCCATCATTTGATTTTATGGTAAAGGTGAAAGCGGTAGACCTACGTGTTGGTGAAAATAACAGCATTTTAGTTTTTTTGGGATTTAGGATCAGACAATGTTCAGAAAGTCAGTTTTCTATTGTATTAAAGGTGGTCTGGGTAGCTGAACATAACTCTACTGGAGATGTGGCTGAGCAAATCAAAGTAGAGTCATCAGCATATTGGATACAGCTGACTTTTGGGATGACAGTATAAAGGTCGTTAATGAAGATGGAGAACAGCAAGGGCCCTAGTATAGAGCCTTGTGGTACTCCGAGGGTGTTAGGTAGAAGGTTAGAGAGTTTGTTCTGCCAGAGGACAGCCTGCTGTCGACCATTCAGGTAGGATTGAAACCATTGGAGGGCTCCAGTATCTAGACAGAATGTTTGCAGGGTGTGGATTAAAAGTTGGTGATCAACCATATCGAATGCCTTGGAAAGATCCAAAAAGAGGGCTGAGGATATATAATTATTGTTGCGATTATGGTTTATGGTGTTAGTAAAGGCTAGGAGGGCTGAAGTAGTGCTGTGATGAGGACGGAAGCCATGCTGAGTGTCTGCCATAAGGCAATTTTGGATTAGGTGGTGCATGAATTGTCTATGAATACATTTTCCATAATCTTTGCAAGTGGAGAGAGTATAGCTATTGGCCTATAATTGGAGAATTCAGTAGAGCTGCCTCCTTTGTGAAGTGGGATTACATAGGATATTTTCCAGATGGTGGGAATTTTAGCTTCTACTATGGTTCGATTGATTAGTATTGAGACGGGGTAAGCAATAGCATCAGCTGATTTTTGTAGGTACTCATCAGGGAGTTGATCAGCAGAAAGTGTAGTTTTAATTTTTTGATCAAGGTACGAATAAGTGAAGTGGCGACTGGTTGGAAGCTGAATGCAAGTAGGTTTCTAGGGGTGCTGCTTTCAGGACCAGGGGAGCTAGGAGGTAGTTGGCTAGCTAGGGCTTGAATTGTCTCAGTAAAGAATTGGTTAAAACTATCAGAAACATCTTCAGGGGTTTTATCAATAGTAGCAGCAGGGATTGGGGTTGAAGTTTGTCCAGGATGTAGTAGATTATTTAAACCTGCCCAAAACTTCTGAGGGTTATTTTGATTTACTGTCTGTAAATTACAGTAGTATTGTTTTTTGTCTTGTAAAATTGATTTTTTGGTTTCATTCCTGGATTTCCTGTATTTAATGTGATCTTGAGGGTCTTTAGAAGAATGCCATAAAGCCCATGCTTTGTTTCTAAGGGTAATTTTGAGTTTAGACTCTATAGAAAGCCATGGTGCAGTTTTTGCCTTGGTTCTCTTTGAACGAACAGGTGCATGCAAATCAAGGATCTCAAGGAATTTGTTGTTAAAGTATGCTACTGCTTCCTCTAAGGGGAGGTGTTTTAGAATAGACCAATTACATGAGTTTAGTTCTTGTTGGAATTTGGCAGGGTCAAAGTTTTTATTGTTTCTAACCTTTCTGAGTAAGGGTTGTTGGGAATTAATGGTTTTGTGCTTAATTACATATGTGAGAAGGTGGTCGCTTAGGCCATTAAGGAGGGTACCAGAGGTGCACAGTTGGAGGTGACTGTTTATGAGTACCCAGTCAAGTATACTTTCTTTTTGGTTGGGTTTACCTATCCTGGTAGGGGTGGATATGATTTGCGTAAATGCATGCAGGTTAATATGGGTGTTTGGGGATTCTAAGGAACAGGTGCCCCAGTCTATATTAAAGTCTCCAAGTAGTAGGGTTTCTTGGGGGAAGTGACATGATAACCAGTGCAGGATATCTTCAAATGTAGATACATTGTTACCTGGGGGAATGTACATACAGATGATATTAATGCATTTATTTTTATTAAGTTGCAATTTGGTGGCAAGAATCTCAGAGTTATTAATCTGAGGAGGTTGTATTACATCTATGGTGACATTCAACTCAGATTTATAGAGTACAGCTACCCCACCCCCCCTTCCTCAAAGCACGATCCAGCCTGTGTATGTTGTACCCAGGTGGTAACACTTCATTGTCTTTAGTGTTAGGTTTTAACCAGGTTTCAGATAAACAGAGAATCTCAGGGGAGTGGACATCCAGAAGTGCATGCAATTCATGTACCTTGTTATTAATGCTTCTAATATTGAGATGACAGACTAGGAGAGAGTTAGTTGGCCTATTAATTGTAGGTTTGTAGCTTAGATTACAAGTAGTGGGGGTATGTGTATCTGAAGTGAGTGGGCCAGGGTTGGGGTGAATATCACCACCAAGTATTAGGTTGAGTCTATACTTGGTGATAAACTTCAGGAATTTGTTTATTAGTTTGTGGTAGTGTTTGGATCTAGAGCTAATGTGCCTGGGGTTGAGATGTTGATAGACTGAACAAGATGTTGGATAGGATCTGGTACTGTAAGTATGGTTGAAGGTGGAAGGATTTACAGCTGGGGTGATAGTATGGCCTTTGGGACCTGAAATCCCGTAAGAAACTGGTTTTCATACAAGGTAAGGAGGTATGGTGTGAACAAGAGGGGTAGTAAAGAGGAGTATATCATTACATGTGATTCAGCTAGTGAGTGAAGGAACTGTTTTACCTGGTGATGCAACACCAGAAGATAGAGTGGTGAGGTAAAGGTACTGGAAGGGGGATGGGAGAATGCCAGATGAAAGCTAATAGGTGCTATTAAATGTAGGTAGTAGAATAGGGGTGGGTGGAATTATCCCAGATGAAAGCAGATAGGATCTAGAAAGTGGGGGAGTGGCTATAGTACTATAAATTTAGAGGTACTGGGGGCGGGAGGAAATTGGGGGCAGGGAGGAGAGCGAAGAGAGCCCGAGCGTAGCGAGGGCGAATGTAGCGGGGCTATTGCAGTTTATAAGGTTTCCTAAGGTGTCCTAAAGCTATAAGGTAAGTATTACAGCTCTAATGTAAGAGTCAATTTAGTCAATTTACTGCAGTTACAGGGGAAGGAGGCAACCACTCAAGTAGAAACAAAGAGCCCTATGGCTGACCAATATGGTGACCTGCTTAATTACAAAGCACTGTAAGTGAAAGCTTAACAAATGCTTTTTGTGTGTAACCTACTCTGTTTAAATGTTGAAAGAAACTGATTGCAGTCCTGTAGACACCGTTTTGTAGGGAACTGTAGAGTTCAATCTGTTTAAATGTTGAAAGAAACTGATTGCAGTCCTGTAGACACCGTTTTGTAGGGAACTGTAGAGTTCAATCTGTTTAAATGTTGAAAGAAACTGATTGCAGTCCTGTAGACATCGTTTTGTAGGGAACTGTAGAGTTCAAACAAAGTCACACCAGGTCAACCAAGGGGGGGAAGAGAGAGGGAAATCCTAAGCACCTAGATTAGTTATGATCTCCTTGTTCCTGGATGAAATACCCTTACATCTGAGACATGTTTCTGGCACCAGTCATTAGTTTGGGTAAGACTCTCATGAAAGATGTTCACATCACTAGGGGAATTTATGACAGTGTCTAGCTTTTAGTCATCTGCAAACTTAGTCAGCCACATACCACTGGTTATGGCTTGCACCTCAGAAAAATATATCCCAAACAGTAGAGGCCCCAAGACCGATCCTTGGGGTATGCCGCTTGTTACGGGTCTACTACTAGAGGTGGCTTCCCCTATTTTGACTGAGTGGGTTCTGTCAGTGAGCCATTTAACTATCCATCTGGTAACATACAGGTTGATGCCTAGCTGGGAGAGTTTATCTGTTATGCCTGAGTGGAAAATAGTGTTGAAATCTTTAGCTAGGTCAAGGTAGGTGGTGTGCACTGTCTTCCCCTCATCCATGGCTTTGGTGACTGTTTTGAAAAAGCGACCAAGTTTAACAGGCATGATCTTCCTCTGACAAAACCAAACTTTGTGGGATCAAGCATTTGGAGGTTGCCAATGTCCTTGTTTATAAGGTCCATGATAATGCATTCCGTGGCATTGCAAATCAGGCTGGTTAGACTGATGGGCCTATAATTGCCTGAATCAGTAGATGCACCACCTTTGTGTAGAAGGATAACAGTGGCTGCCCTCCATTCTGCTAGGATGAAGCCAGTGCACAGGCTTTGGTTTGCCTAGTGGTGCTGAGGGCTCTTGCCTGAGTTCATGTAGGACACAGCCAGAGATGTTGTTGGGTCCCATGGAGGCTGTATTTTTTACCATTGAGAGAGCATTAATGAACTGTTTGTATTATCCATCAGCTGAGACATGCCAGTGTGCAGAAACTATGAGATGACCTGTATATTTATCAGTCTAATAGATAGGCACACATAAAGAGGAGTGGAAAGGAAGGGGTGAATACAAGGAGAGATAGGCATGTTTGCTGTAATGGAACATTCATGGGCATGTTTTTGGTCTGCTCTCATTATTAAGCTGCTATGCTCTGTACCATGACGTGACTAACGTAGAGGTAAAGAAGGGTTAGGAGAAGGACAACAGGCTTATGACAAGCAGAACAAGGCTGGATAAATATCTCATAGTGTGGGGATGGATGTCACTTCAAATACTTTTTCTATGGCCAGTATTCAATATATCTCAATAAGAACTCATAACTGTGGCAACATCACACTAAGAAGTGATGGGAGATGCATCTGGAATCAAATCCTTGATGGTATAGGCAAAAACAATGTAGAGTCAGTTGATCTCCACAAAGGAAATTTCACTTTGTTACATAAAGTAGTCTAAGAACTGCCAGATTAATTGTTTCAAAGTAGTGCCTTTACTCTACTTAAAACTCTGTGTTCCTCTATTGCAGCAAGTTTTAGTAGTGTTGAGCAGAGATAACCAGACTAGTTCAGCTGATGGCAAAAACTCACCAGGTTTTGCCATAGGATGTGAACAGCATTCACACCTGGTTAGCATTAGTGCAAGATGACCAACTCCAGGAAATGCAAAGGGCAAAAAGTGAAAGCTTTTTATGGGCCATTTCAGGCCATGTGTGTTGTATGTGATTCTTTTTTTTAACCAGATTAAACTTGTGAAATGGAGTTGATCAGAGGTGGTGAACTGGGTTGGCATGCAGAAGGAAGAACAAAGGGGAAACAATACACACATTTGCAGGGGTGAATTAGGAAAGAACTATAGATGTCCACTTCTTCAACACAGTAGTGTGTACACATAGAGAAAATCTGATGAATTTGGACCGTCACCACAACACGGATGGGTGACAACAATGCAATGATGTTATATAGTCAGTTGGACCAAATCAGGTATTTCTAGAAGACACACGTGAAGTGGAGAGCAATGTATGGGACAATTTCTTTGTGGGACAGGAGTGTGAGAGAGGAATATTGGAGAAGGGACCTAGGAATGTGAGCGGTAGGTAAGGTAAGTAAGGAAGCAGGTGCAGACAAACAGGACATGCATGACAAACACAGGGATGCTGATGGACACAAAAAGGTTGGAGGACACCATAATTAGGGATTGGTAGGGGACATCAGAGACACATGCCCATCAAGTATGGTAGCAGTGAAAATCTAGTCTTCAACCTCAGAACTGTCATCACTGTCCCCTTCTTCAGTTGCCTGTGAGACTGCTTGATGTTGTCTCATTTCTATTTTAGGAGCAAATTATTCAGTCAGCTGATGCAGATACCTGGGAGGGTGGCCTAATGGTTAAGGTGTTTGCCTTATAACCACAAGGTTCAGGGTTTGAGTCTCACAAGGGATAATTGGCTAGGCTTAAATGGCCTTCTAGGGCAGTTAGCTTAGTACTAATCTATGAACCTATGAACCAGATACCAATGTGCACCATCTCTGGCATCTCCAGCAGCCAGGGTACCTCTGCCTAACAAGGATGGATTGGATAGGGCAAGGATTGTGAAGGCTGTACTGCCAGGTTGCATCCCAGATGTGCTGGGTGTTGGTGCAGCAGCCAGTGGATGGTTGGCAGGATGAGCCACAGAAGTTAGCTAATCTCCTTTTGTTGAGATGAATTTGGTTTGTTGGCCAAAAAGTATGACATCAAAATGTTGCGATTCCAGGTAACCTAGAAAAGAAAAAAGATAAGGGGTGGGGTTAGACAAAAAAGAAAAGAGATGATTAGAAACATGATATGACACATTCATGCCACATTCATGCTATATATATATATATATATATATATATATATATATATATATATATATATATATATATAGACACACACACACACACACACACACACACACACTGGATATAAAAAGTTTACACACCCCTATTAAAATGCCAGGTTTTTGTGATATAAAAAATGAGACCACAATAAATCATTAAAAAACTTTTCCCACCTTTAATGTGACCTTTATCCTGTACAAGTCAATTAAAAAATCTGTTAGGGGAAAGAAATATAAAAAATTAAAAACGTACAATACGCTGGTTGCATAAGTGTGCACACCCTTAAACCAATAGTTTGTTGAAGCACCTTTTGATTTAATTACAACATTCTGTCTTCTTTGGTACACAACTGCCATCAATTAAAGAGACTCTGATTAACCCCAAATAAAGTTCAGGTGTCCTAGTAGGATTTTCCTGACATTAACTCTATTGCCTGCTACAGCAAAAGCCACGGTTTGCAGAGAGCTTACAAAGCATCAGAGGGATCTCATTGTTGAAATGTATCAGTCAGGAGAGGGGTACAAAAAATTTCCACAACATTGGATATACCATGGAACACAGTGAAGACAGTCATCACAAAGTGGAGAAAATATGGGACAACAGTGACATTGCAAAGAACTGGATGTCCCTCCAGAATTGATGAAAAGACAAGACGAAAACTGGTCAGAGAGGCTGCCAAAAGATCTACAGCAGCACTGAAGGAGCTGCAGGAATTTCTGGTAAGTACTAGTTGTGTACTACATGTGACAACAATCTCCCATATTCTTCATATGTCTGGGCTATGGGGTAAAGTTGCAAGCCATAGCCTTTTCCTACACAGAAAAACACCCAGGCCTGGCTAAAATTTACAAATCAGTACATCAAGTCTCCCAAAGCATGTGAGAAAATGTGTTATGGTCTGATGAGACCAAGGTTGAACTTTTTGACTACAATTCCAAAAGGTACGTTTGGTACAAAAACAAAACTTTGCATCACCAAAAGAACACCATCCGCACAGTGAAGCATGGTGGTGGCAGTATCATGCTTTGGGGTTACTTTTCTTAAGCTGGAACTGAGGCTTTACTCAAGGTGGAGGGAATTTTGAACAGTTCCAAATACCAGTTATTCTTGACCAAAAACCTTCAGGCATCTGCTAGAAAGCTGAAGGTGAAGAAAAATTTCACCTTTCAGCATGACAGTGACCCCAAGCATACATCCAAATCAACAAAAGAATGGCTTCACCAGAAGAAAATTAATGTTTTGGAATGGCCTAGCCAGAGCCCAGACCTAAATCCAATAGAAAATCTGTGAGGTGACCTAAAGAGGGCTGTGCACAAAATATGCCCTCGCAATCTGACAGATTTGGAGCCGTTTTGCAAGGAAGAGTGGGCAAATATTGCCAAGTTAAGATGTGCCATGCTGATAGACTCCTACCCAAGAAGACTGAATGCTGTAATTGAATCAAAAGGTGCTTCAACAAAGTATTAGTTTAAGGGTGTGCACACTTATGCAATCAGCTTATTGTACGTTTTTTATTTTTTATTTTTTTCCCTTAACAGATTTGTTTGACTTTCAATTGAAATGTACAGGTTATAGGTCAAATTAAAGGTGGAAAAGTTTTGAAATGATTTACTGTGATCTCATTTTTTTATATCACAAAAACCTGGCATTTTAACACGGGTGTGTAGACTTTTTATATCCACCATATGTATGCATACATACATATATATATATATATATATATACATGTATATGTATATATATATATATATATATATATATATATATATATATATATATATATACATAGTCACTAGAATACTGTAGCAAAACATTTCAAGAATTGGTATACGGTACAGAATGCTGATGCCTGTGACATCTACAGAATGTCTTCTGTGGGTCTCCGAAAGGCTCCTGTAGCTAAAATTCTAAGTGCTAAACATACCTTTGTCTCCACTGGTATGGGTTTCACTTGGTTTGACCGTAGTCTCAGTGAGGGTGACAGAGGTTGCAGAATCATCGGGTGTGTCTCTATCCACCCTGTAGTGCTGTACTATTTCTACTTTATGGAGACCGTGGTAAGTTAAACAGGGTCTAAATACCCTCCTCTCCTTGCTCAAGGTCTATCAGCAGCAGTAGCAGCATAGAGTTGAGCCTGTTTCACGTACACATGCAGAAGAGCAGCAACAGCCCCCAACATTCTTTCTTTCCTGTGTAGTTTTTGTGGCTGTGTTCTAAAAGAGTTTGGCGTACAGGGCAGATGGCTACACATAACATACATCATTTCTTTATAGCTTGCTGAATAGCTGTGCCAACTGGGATTGGTTCATCAGCATATAATTAAGCTGCTTATGCACTAATTAGAATGCCACAATGTTCATCTGGTTTGCGCAGCAGATTGGCACACTATTGTGTGCATGTCACACCAGGATGCGAACACAGCATGACCGAAATGTATAGGGTTTATTGAATCCAGCCCATTTTGTTAGTTGGCTATAAGCTGCATACTACTATACAAATAATATAGATTTGTATACTGTCATAACACTACTACTGCATTTAGTTCACATAATCCTGAGTCAATTTATACTCAAAGACCTGTATAAAACATTTGTATTCTAATAATGAGTAAAGTATATAAATAATTAATGAAAATGATTAACTAAAATTCATCTCAAGCTATGAAAACACTAAGAGGAGAGAATTAATTGTGTAAAATCATTTAGCAAACCTTCAAGGTTAGCAATCATTCACAGCCATAAATGACATACACTTAGCTTATTTAACAAATATTGATCGTTTCATTCATATAGCTTAATAGCATAGAAATAAAGTAAGAAAGTATCCTGTCCACTTTTCTTCAATAAAAAGCAGCAGAGCAAAAGCCCTACAACTTCTGTATATTTCTTGTGTATAAATATAAGCACAGCAAATTACATGGAGAAGTAAGAAAAGCTCCTGTGAGCACAAGTTCCATTGCCAATTTAGTAGCACATCTAATGTGTAAGTCTGAATCTATCATTACTTTAGTTTTATGCATCAGATTTTCTAATTATTAAGCATAATCTTGGATCATGCAGTATGGAATGTGAGAGCTATTTTTTTCTTAAGTGATTTTATCAGTTTCAGATATAGAACGCTTGCTCTTTTTTAATTTCTCCCTATTCCAAAGTCAAGGTACGATTAAAGTTCATGATTAGTATTGTTTCAGTCTTGGATGTCAGCCAGAAGTGCTCTTTGTAGCACCCGCTATGTGCCCAGGTACGGGGTTACATGTATTGGTAGCTTGTCTAAATATGGTTGTAGATTCTTTTTTATAAGACCCGTTGCTCCTACTACTATTGGAACTGTCTGGGTATCATTCTTCCACATTGTTCTCATTTCTGCCTGCAAATCCAGATATTTTATGACTTTGTGTCTCTCTATACGCAAGACACTGTAGTTTCTGGGTGTGGCGATTTCACTGACTATTACTGTTACTTTTGTCTTCTTTTCATGGACCACTATATCTGGCCTTCTGGCATCTATATTTTGAACTGTCAGTAATGGGTGATCCCATGTGATGTAGACAATTTTCTGTGATGCTTTGTGGCTCATGTTTAAAGTGTTTTTCAGCCACTTCAGTACCATAATGTTTGCACACTCCCCAGTGCAACAGTCTTGCCACATTATTATGCCTTTCAGTATACAGTCCTTCTGCCATTAATATGTCACAACCAACAACAAGGTGTGCAACTGTTTCCAATTCTGTTTTACAAAACCTACATTTGTCTGTTTCTCCCACATGTTCAGTGCACTTTCTAAACCAACGTGTACACAGCCCACTGTCTTGGGCCATTAATATTAACCTTTTCATGCTTGCTATGAGTTGTCTGGCATGAAAATTAAGAATCTAAGCTTTGACTTTACTTCAGTATAAATCTACAAGTCTACTAACATTATGTATTTTTTCATATAAGTTGAGCAAAAGCATTCTACACTAAAACTATATTATTAGTTATCTGTACGCACCAGAGCTATGTATGTTATAGAGCAAATTCTGACTGGAAATATGATTAAAATTTGATCCATTTGATCCACATATTGTTCATGTCACATGATATGTGTGTTTTGATGTTCAGACAGAGGAGTGCACAAGGATGTTTTCCAATTATCAGGCGGCAGACAGTTATGTTACAAATCACAGCTGTAGCTTACTATTTCTAGTGTGGTACATTTAATGCACTGAAGTGTGACATTACCGAGAAACAAATATTTCAGCTGTTTGACTTTGTATGCAAAATGCAAGGTAATTATATTTTTGAAAAATGTAAAGTGTTAATGTACTTAAGAAAGGCTACATCTTTGCAAAGAAAATTCATTTTTATTGGTCAAGGATTTCAAAGACTGTTTTTTTACTTGTATGGTAATGATCAGAATAAAGAACTAAAGAACGCTGAAAACCAAAGATAATTTACTTCACAATTTTCCATAAGTGAACATGAAATAAATGCAGTTGTATTACTTAGTGTACTTTCAGTGCTCTAACTGAAAGAACATAACATCAGTATATAATAATTTCAAGATGAGGGGCTGCTATACTCAAAGCAAGCTTCCTCTGTAACTCAGTGTAACATCACTGAAGCCCTATCCTATGATAGGTAGGTCTTTGAATCCAGCACTAAAGCTTTAAATAGACTTCCCAAAAAACAAAAGAAACTTAATTTTGAAGTTTGAAGGATGCACATACATAGAGGCTGCTATCAATCAATGAGTTACTTTTTTATTATGAGAATATTAAATAAACAGTACCTCCACTAAACTCTTTTTCTAATGAAGTTAGAGGAAGAGATTCATGACTTCCTTTTACGGTTATGTGTGTATGTATGCCTACATTACTTTACGTACAGAAACAATGCAAGGGACCTTCCTACAACAAGCCTGAGCTACAGGTCAGCAATGAATAACAAAACTAAGTTTAGGACTGCTTCAAGTGTCATTTAACAGAGTTATGTTTGCCATTAAATTTAAAGCGGTGTAACTTTAAAGTTGAAAAATTGCTACTTACAAAATGTGAAAATAAATGTAATATTTAATGAAAAAGTTACGATGAGAAACAAGCAATAAATTTCATAAAGAATGTTTTAGTTTCCAGTCCATCATAAATTAATATATTACTAATAAATAAACATATACACACAGTAGACATTCCTGGAGATTCACTAGCTGTGGGTACAGATTGTGCTAAACCAACACAATCAGATGGATGTGAGTGACAAGTAGCAGCGTTAATCAAATATGCAAGACTCTAATTTATATTACGCTTTAAGCAGCACCTGCTCATGGCTAGAGCACATGCTCACGGCCATATGGAAGTGCAGTTGGGCTCATGTGACAATACAAACACAGGATGATAAACTTATGCTCAGTAAGTGCGTACACATGAACGTCACAACAGTAGATGCGGCAACTTAGAACATATGAAGGTAGGGGAAGCCTAACAATGCTAGTCACACCTCTCAGCTGAATCAAGGGCAAACATCATCAGAATGAGGGGAAAATCCAAAAGTAGTAATGGACAGTTAGGGACAGTTATTAAAATGTGAGTACTATTAACTCAGAGATGTGGACAAAATAAGAGTGTGTGAATCAGTGTACATTTTCTGAATTAAAATCAGTATACACCTTTAGGTAGTGTCATTATTACCGCAGTACAGTTCAACACCTTTCTCCAAAGGTCACCATTTATACAAGGGATTAAGAGGGACACAGGTAAAATTGGGGCCAAGTTCAGGGATGCCCTTGTAAATCATGGACAACTGAGAGTTATTGTACCAGTGGACAAGGAAACCTGATACAGTAGGAGACTGCAGTTAGTGCAGATAGTGGACATGTAGGAGCTACAGCAGCATTGACATGTACTGTATAATGGGACATAAAACGCAATAAATGTCTAAAATGAAGCAATTGTAATATTTGAAAATACAAGAAGGTAACACAAGTGTCCAGATATGCACGTCTTACATGTACTTAAGTAACAATGCAGGGGTAATGGGAAACTACATACACAGGATCATAGGAGGATACTAGGCTAATGGCCCTAGGGCCTTACAAACCTAGCCGAGTTAAACCCTTGTTCCCTGTAGGGCCTCAGATATGGTCTATGTTTACAAGCTGATCTAAATCAGCACCTACTGCCCATGTCCAAGAGGGACACAGGTGAAAACCATGTGGTGAATTTACAGTTTCCCATCCAGTTGTCCACGTTATGCTTAAATACAGTCAATGAGGGGCTCTGTTTAACTTGAATTGGAAGTTTATTACAGAGAGGAGGTAACCTCTGTGAGACATATCTGCCTCTCCAACAAATCTTGTTGATGTCTCAAGCCAGGTTAAGGTCCCTAGATTGTGTGAATCATGTACCATTTGACTTACAAATGTGCAGCATTTTCATTAAGGCAGGATCAGAGGTTGCTCTATATGCAAGGCACAGGTCACCTCTGAGTAGTCTGTACAAAGCAGGGCACAGTGACAGTGATTCCAGTCTGTCTGCATATGACATGTGCTGAAGACCCTGAATTTTCTTTGTGAGAAACCTTTGAGGTCTCTCCACTTGCTGCAGGTGCCTGGTAAGGTATATACCAGAGGAAGCATTGTACTTTATTAATGGCATGATGAAGGAAGAGTACAGTGGGGTTATAACCTTTTTAGCTCTGGAAGCTATGCCCTTACTTTTGAAGTTAGATACATAGAAGGCCTTCCAAAACACTGTGGAGATATGGTGATCAGAGGTAAGGTGGTTGTCAACCGGTGTGCCCAAATCTCTCAACACTGATTTAGAGCTTAGGGTATTATTATTAATGTGATACTCTGCAGGGGCATCTCCCTTGCCGAAGAGGATGATAAAGCATTTTTTTGCATTGAGTTTAAGTGCATGACACTGGCACCAGTTATTGGTTTGTGTAAGTCCTTTTTGTAAAATGTTGACATCATTTGTGGACTCAATGACTGCACCCAATTTGCAGTCATCGTCAAACTTTGTCAGCCATAGACCTTTTGTTTCTGCTTGTATTTCCCAGAAGTAGAATCCAAACAATAGGGGCCCTAGCACTGATCCCTGTGGAACACCACTGGTAACAGGTTTGCTGGTGGAGGTGGAATCGTCTATTTTGACTGTATGTATTCTGTCGGTGAGCCAATTTGCAACCCACTTAACAATATATCGGTTGATCCCCAACTGAGTGAGTTTTATAATGATGTCTGAGTGGGGGATTGTATCAAAGGCCTTGGCCAAGTCTAGGTAGGCTGTATTCACAGATTTGTCTTAGTCCAGAGCTCTGGTAACTTTCTTGAAAAAGTCCACCAGGTTTAACAGGCATAGTCTCTCTCTCTCTGTCAAAACCAAATTGGTATGGGTCAAGCGTTTGAAGGTCTTCTATATCTTTATTGATATGGTCCATAATGATTCTCTCCATGGCATTTCAGATAAGGCTGGTTAGGCTCATGGGTCTGTAGTTCCCAGGGACAGTGAATGCACCCCCTTTGTGCAAGGGGGTAATGGTAGCTGTTTTCCAATCTGCAGGGACAAAACCAATGCTTAGGCTGAGGTTAAAAAGAGTACTCAATGGTGTTGCTAACTCATGTTTTAATCCATTTAGAATGCAGCCTGGGATGTCATCAGGTTCCATAGAGGCTGTATTTTTGGTCTTGAAGAGAACAGTTAAGACCTGCTCTTTAGAGATACTAGGTGGAGAACAGGTGGTAGGAATGTTCTGGATTATATGTGGTGGGGATGGGGGGAGAAATTTTCACTGAATGTGTCCACTAGCAGGTTGGCTATTTCTGTGAGTTCAGTATATGTGGTACCATTAACCACCGGTTCAGCACAAATCTGGGCTTTTCCTTTAAGGTTTTGGATGTAACTAAAGAATGCCTTGTGGTTATCCTTAGCTAGAGATGCTAATTTAGACTTGTAGTTTGATTTAGAGGGCTTTACAAGATGTCTTATTTGCTTGTTCAAGCTGAGAATGGTGTGCTTCCATTTCTAACACTGTTCCTTCATGTTCTTAGACAACAATGTATTCCACTTATTATAAAACCTGTTTGTGACAGATTTCCACAAGGCAGGCTTGTTTTTCTAGAGGATCTTGCTTTGGTCCTATCAGGCACAACTGAGTCAGTATAATAGTATAGATGTTTATACTGAGAATTGGTGCATATCCCAGTATAGGTGTCCTTGCCATCAGAGGGGGCAGGAGCTTTGAGGCTATTAATGCCATCTCTTAAAAGGGTGTAGTTGGCTTTGTTGAAGTTTTTTAGTTTAATTTCTCCTGGGGAGGGTCTGATGAAGTTGATACTTTGAACAAGACTGATTTATGATCAGACTTCACCACGGAGGGCCGCACACTTGTAATGGTACACCGATCTTCCATGTTGGTGAGTACCAGGTCAAGAATATTTGGGCCCCTTGTGAGGGTGCCAACTTTCTGTTCCAATGCATTGGAGTAAAAGAAGTCCATCAACCTTTCAGCAAGCATGTAAGTACACATAAAATGTATCCAGTCTATGGACAGGTAGTTAAAGTCACCCATAACCAGAGTGTTTGGTTGTATTTTGAACGGCTGACGTGGATCCAAGTAGGCAGTGTGGATTTCCTGGTTCATGGAAGGGGTCCTATAGCTGACAGTAATTTGGAAGGTGGGGTCTTTCCTGCAGTTATTTGCACTTGGAGAAACTCTATGGAATCATTCATTTTAGCCAATCTAGAGGTGTATTTATCTTTGATGAATATTGATACAACTCCTCCTTTAGTTCTCATGCATTCATTTTGTAGTCTGAATGTGTGGAAGGCATTATAACCTGGCATAGCCTGGGTGCTCTCCTCAGCCTAGAACCAGGTCTCAGTGATTGCACAGACGTGCACATCTTTCAAAGTCAGGAATGCTTCCAATGAGTGCAGTTTCAGATTTAGACTCCTGGCATTTAGCAGCATAACCTTGAGGTTGTTCTTCGAGGATATTTGTACATCAGGAATTCTGTTCTTGTGACATCGCCTAAAAAAGGCACTATGGGGGAGGCAAGTGCTTTATTCAGTAACTGAAAGCCAAGAGGTGACAGGTGAAGACCATCTCTGGCAAAGCATTGTGGTCTATCAATAATATCATCCAGGCTGACAGATACTGAATCCAATTGGAATGGCACTACAAACTAAGCCAATTGTTGTAGTCAGTCATGTTTTGTGTGTATTGTAGCATCATCCTAGGTGAAGGTAGAATGCTGCTAAGGCTAGGAACATACCCGCTTGGAACACATATTCAGAGAGTACAGTCATGTCTCTCTTCATATAGTCTAGAGAGGTACATCTCAAGTTGTTCACACCAACATGAACTATGACAGAGTCATAACAGTACTTGTTGTTGAGAGACTTGAGTGCCTGTGTGATATGGTGGATCCTGGTACCTAACAGACAGCTGACTGTGACTTTCTCCTTATCCAACCTGGTGAGTGGGACATCTTTGTGTCACTCAGTGAAGTCACCTATGATCATAGCATTAGATTTTATGTTTTGCTTTAGGGGCTTGTTTGGTGAGACACTGGTACATGTGTTCTTATGTGTACTGTGTTCAGCTGATAATGTATTAAGTGAAGCCTGCTTATGTTTGGGAGGTCTCTGATCTTTAGGTTGGCTTCTGGTGAGTACCTCCACATACGTGGTTTAGATATCCTACACATGGTTGGTACAAGAGGTGAAGTGTGTGAGCTGACAACCTGCTTAGTAGTATCTCATATGATGATATGTGAGTGAGAGAACACAAATTCTAGATTCTTAATATAAATGCATCTCTCACATATTGAATTTGTGTGAAATAGAAGTAATGGGTTGTCAGTGTACATGAGGCAATTGCTATATTGCTTCAGGATGTCCATGTTGACCAGGCTGGCTGGAGAAATGTTGGGAAATTGTCCATCCATCATGCTAGGCAGAGTACTGTGAGCAGTAACAGGGAGAGGATGAAAAGGACCAGGTATGGCTGAGGAATTAATAAAAAGTTCTGCACTGTGGGAGGCTTAGAGGGTGAGACTTGTGTAGGTACCTCAGAGGATCATCTGGGTGTCTATCCAGCCAGGGAGGCACAGCAGTGAGAAAGTCTAGATGGAACACAAGCAGCTAAGTAAAACTATGTCTGTTTGGATTTTGCATCTATAACCACCTGTGGTAACCCCCCACTGTGCGGTAGTGCACACCGAGCAAACACTAGCAATAAATAGCAATGAAATGGATTTAAAACACTCTAACCAATGATAGCACTTGAGACTGGGCCCTAGGCCAACAATTGCCACTCAGGTGGGTTCTTAGCTACACTCTTCTCTCACAAAGGTGTAGGGGAGGCCCTTTTTTGTGGAGGAAAGCTGGATTTAATGCTCAGAAACTGCAAAAACAGATTGTGTCCAGCAAATCAGAAGTGCAGCTAACAGCAAAATACAGTAAAAGTACAGTTCAAAAATAATAACACACGGTAAAAAACAGTGTAAGTATAGATGAATTGAAAATGGTACTTATTTGGCAGTAAAAAGCAATGGATGCTTTTGAGAACACAGCAGATCAGTTGCAAGTTGTTAAATTCTGTGCAGGTCTAGTAAACTGAGTATCAACCAGTGTAAACACAGGCCATAAACAGCAACAAAATTAAAAAGATTTAAAACACTCTAACCAATGATAGCACACGAGACTGGGCCCTGGTCCAACAGTCACCACTCAGGTGGGTCCTTAGCTACACTCTTCTCTCACAAGGGTGCAGGGGAGGACCTCTTTTGTGGAGGAAAGCTGGATTTAATGCTCAGAAACTGAAAAAACAGACTGGGCCCAGCAAATCTGAACCAAGTCTATGCTAGGCTAAAAATTGCAGATAACACCAAAATACAGTAAAAGTATGTTCAAAAGTAACAGCACACAGTAAAAAACAGTAGAAGTAAAAATCAAGTAAAATTGTACTTATTTGGCAGTAAAAAGCAGTGGATGCTTTAGATAACACAGCAGAAAAGTTGCAAGTTGTTAAACTCTGTACACCTCTGGTAAACTACAACTATGAACCAGTTTTGTAAAAAGCAACACCCCTGGACTCAATTAATAGACAGGATGATATTGGTAACAATAATAACAATTGTGTCAGCACCATGTATTTTGGGAAGAGTAGGAATTAAGATTGTTAAGACATCTCAGATCAGTATACGGTACAATCCACAAAGATCTGACAAAGAAACAGAACGGTCATTTTGAGCAGCATATTACTTGCAGATTATGCTGCAATGCATTGGTACAGGTATAGGACTATAAGAGATCAGGATGCAACTACAACGGAGATGAGGGACATATCATTGCAAATATACTAAGATGTAAACACTGGAGATACAAGTCATATAGAGGCAGCCCAGTAACATCGGGTTTGTGTGTCTACAAATGTCAGTGTATGCCTACTGACATGATTAGATATGTGTGACGTGTGAAAGGAAGAGCATCCTTGATAGTTAGCCCCTGGTAGAAGTAATCACAACAAAAATGTGCCTGATGTCAGTATGGCATAATGACAATTATATGTGTTGGGAGGGTAAAACATTTGTTGCTTGTGTGTAGTTCCTACTGTTGCCACAAATACACAAGTTAATTCACTCTGACAAAGTACATCTCTGAAGGCAGTGTACTATCACATCAGAAACCAAAATGTCTCTCCAGTTAAACAATGTGTAACACATTTGTAATACCTGGATCACAATGGGCAACATACCTCACAGACATGTGAAACAGTACCATCAGGTAGCTAGTGAACTGCAGAAAGTGCTAGAGGTCACATTCAGCTGGTATACACTGGCCTATAACAGTGTTGGTATTCACTGTGCATGGACTACCTCCTTTGTACATCCATCACCATAGTTATGCTGCCAGAGGCATATTCTCAGAAGTTTTTGCCACAAAACAAAAAAAGACAATAAGTATTTCACAACATTGACTACATATTGGGCTTCGTGCTAACGTTGCACAATGGAATACATCATTGTACTAGGCATGTTCTTAAGGAAAAATGGCAATTACCAAATGAACATCACCTACCCATCCCAAAACCATAACAAAATACCATAACAAATGTCCTATCACACTTTGTGAGCATTATGTATCATAACATACATCAAGATCTGTTGAATAAGGCATTCTTGCCTGTAACCACTGTAATGTAAAAAAAAGAAAAGACGTACACCACTAGATTATAACATATGCAGTGTAGGTAAAGCTGCTCTTGATATGTGCACTAACTGAAGATGCCACACAAGACTTGATAACACACTTGTTCAACAATACACACTTGAACGGATACCCTAAGCATTGTGTGTTAATGCATATGGCTTCCTTTAAAGGGATTTATAAATGTGGCGTGTCTCTCCCCAATTGTACAAGTCTACAGTAATTTAAATTGTAATATCAGTTGCTTTTGAGAAGCCATTCCTGAGGGTTATCCATCCATTACCCACCCAGTAGTTATATTTTGACAGACTTGCATATCTGCCTATCTATATTCATAGTTCATAGAGCTGCATAGTAACCAATGACACCATAGGCCATATGTCAAATCTCATGAAGCACACACTTGAAGGAATTACATCAGTAGTTTGTTGGAATGGTTATGCCTCCCATAAAATGAATTCTGTGGTTCAAAATCTTACATCCTAGTTAGTATTCACAGTAGTGTATGTTTACATGTCAGCATATGTTATGTAAGTCAGTCCTGCATATCAGTGTTGTCTACCACAATTCCGTTACCAGAATTGAACCCCTATTTGTCTAATTCCTGAATCTAGAAAACTGTGTATTAGCTGCTCACTCCACAGGATAAATCTTAATGCAGCTGTGAGAAAGAACATATTTTAAATAATGACTTTATCATTTTGTGGCAAGGCAAATGCTTGGCTTAAAATGAGTCAGAGAGTTGTTGGAGGTCTCTCCCTGTGTAAATATTTCCACTGAAGGGAAGTATAAACACAAGATCTGTTGGAGAAGCCACCCCTATCTAGCACCATAGTCACCCAGACTCTCACACTACTTAGTCTTTGCTGCATTGAAACATCTTCCTATCTCAATCCAGAATCTAGAAAACATGGTTATAAGCTGCCAATGGCACATGATACATCTCACGACAAGTGTGAGACAGAACATATTTGAAGAAGTGTCCTCATTGTTGTGTTGCAAAGCTGTTGTTTGGGCTAAAATGGAGTAAAGTTGTTGGGGGACTTCACTCCCACTGCAGATATTTTGCCTAAGTGGGAGTGTACACATCAGTGCTAGTCCTACCTGCCATTACAGTCACACACACTCACAGCAGTTAGTCGTTGTTGGATTCAAACACCTACCTATCTAAGCACACTGTCTATAGATCTGTGTATTAGCTGTTCTCTAATCAGAAGAACTGATTTGAGACAGAATATATTTGAAGAGGTAGCCTTGTCATTGTATTGCAAAGCAGATGTTTTGGCTAAAAGAGATTGAAATTGTTGGGGGAGCCCTCCCTCAGTGTAAATGTTTCACCTGAGTGGAAGTATACACATCAGAGCAGTTAATTATGCTAGTCTTTTTTGTCATGACAGTCAGAAACACACTCACAGCAATTGGTCTTTACTGGATTCAAACACCTGCCTGTCTAGGGACACAATCTAGAAATCCACGTATTGGCCACTTGTACTACAGAAAAAGGCTTAATTCAAGTGTGAGACAGAGGATATTTGAAGGGATGACCTCATCATTGTGTTACAGAGCAGATGTTTGGGCTAAAAGGGACTGAAGTTGTTGAGGAGTCCCTCTGCCAGCGTGAATTTTTCTTCTGAGTGGAAGTATACACATATCATTGCAGTTGGATATGCCAGTCCTTCTTGTTACTACATTTAAACACACTCACAGTAGTTAGTCATTGCTGGATTTGAGCACATGCTTATCTATGTACACAATCTACAACACATTGTATCAACTGCCAGTGACATAGGAGAAATCTTAACAGAACAGTTGTCAGACAGCACATAGTTGTAGTGTACATTACATGTTTGGAATAATAGGAATGTGTTTTATGTGTGGATTGCAATGCACTACATACTGCAGTAATAACTCGTACATCACCTCAGTCATGGACATTGTTGCAACATAAATGAAGTCTCTGTGTGTTATATTAAGGTGTAATGACCACTTAAATGATTAACGATAATCATAATTGTCAACCAGTGGAGTGCCACCTATGCATTCATGACTTTTCTGCTCAGTACCACTGTATGCAGTTATTGTTTTGTTTGTGTATCACTGTGCAGACTTTGTGATGCTTGTACATTGTGCAAGGTAACTACAAGATATACATGCCAAGTGTTTAAAGTACGCTTATTGCTACTACATTGCAACTATGTGTCCAAAGGTCCTGCTTCATTGGAACACATTTGGAAGGGTATTATATTATGTAGTAAATAGGCAGCATCAAAGTGAGCTTATTATATCTTCAGAACAGTAAGACAATACGCCATATATAAGTAATGCAAGCCACTGATGATACTTTTTTTAATTAAAGTTGTTTACTGAAGCACACTGCCTATAACTCATTTTTGTGACAGATGACAAAGTATTCACACATGCATAATTATTTTTTGAGTTTTTTGAGCTGAGAAAGGGAAATAACAATGGTCTGTGGTGCTCCATGCAAAGTGCCACCCAACTAAGGCTTACCGGCATATACGCAGATATTTCTGATTCTGTCATTTCAGAACATGTGTGTTGTAATGAGGTTTTCTGTGTCATCATTTAAGCATGTGTCATGATCATTTACAGTAATGTGTTCTTAATATGGATAGTAGACATACCTCAGTCAGTAATGATGACATGTTTTTGTGACTGTCTTATTTTTCATATCATGGCTACTATTAGGGTTTATACCTGTCATTTTCTTTGTCATTTTCCATTGTTAAACAAATCACTTTTTATATCCATTCCATTTTTGCTGTTTTTGTGAGATGTGCAGAGGGACAGAGACTGAAATGAGAGACTGAAGAGCTACATAATGAGTGCATCCACTGACTGTGTAGTGGTCAGAGTTATCAAAAATGTCCATTAGTGCCATATGTTGTGCACCAGTGCACAATCCATTTCAGCCATTCATAGCAAACTTTATGATTTATAAATGATTCCCTGCATGCTTGTGCATGACCATTGTGACTGCACTACTTAGCTTTGACTGTGTATTAACAGATAAGGGCCTCCCTTGTAAATTGAAGCAGAATTTATCAACATGACAGTAGTTTTCTTAATCCATTTTATAATCTGCATCATGGATGCAAATGCAACTAAGGTAGAATGCAATGCATCAATGCAGGGCCCTTCATTCAGCCAGTGGTTGCAATGAGTATTTATTATTATTATATTTATATTTGTTGACCAGGATAGAGCACTAATCTCCATGGACCTTTTTCAGACTCATCCCGGGAGCGTTGTTTGGTTAAGTGGCTTCGTCAGAGTCACATAGGCAATGGAGAATCAAACCATGGACCATTAGAAGCAGCTTGTTAAGAGCTACTTGATCCTCTATGCCAACTGTCAGACAATACAGCATTCAGATTCAGGGACATATCAAGCACAAGACAACTGAGGCAGCTGCCTAGGATCCAGTGTGGGCTGGTGAACCCAGCTATGCAACCTTATTAAAAAAAGTCCATTTAGCCCTTTTCTCTCCTTTAAAAAGTCCCATTTTTAAGAGTAGATTGATACATTCCTTTTTTCCATCCAGGCAACTTTGCTTTAGAAAAGGTTAATTTATCCATTTCAAAAGCAGAGTGAATTCACACTGCTCAGCATGCAGAGAGACATGCACAGAGTGATGTGCAGGATTTCAGCCAGACTTCCCCACATGTTTGAAAGTCAGCAGTACCAGCAGCCTGGAGATGTTTTGCACATTGAATGTTCAATGACACAGCCAGGAAGTTACTGCAGTACTGCCTATTGAACAACTTATGATCGCACCAGCTTTGTGTGTGTGTGTGTGTGTGTGTGTGTGTGTGTGTGTGTGTGTGTGTGTGTGTGTGTGTGTGTGTGTGAATTAAGATGGATGGAATACTTTGGTTGCTATCATGTGTTTGTCTGAAACAAATTTGAGATGTAACTTCAGTCATTATCAATAATGTAGCTATAATTCTTGGGTTTGAGGTATGTCTGCAGATATAAATGTATACATAATCTGCCATTGACCAAATGCATTTTCAATGAATGTGAGTTTCAACGGAAGAGAAGTTTTGTTGCTGCTCATGATAAGTCTATTTTCAGTGTGTGTTTTGTTTAGCAGATGGCCATCAGTGTTTCAGCTGTGAAATGTGATATAAAGGTTTTAACTCAAATTCCTGTAAATCACTGTAAAAGTAAAAAACAATATAGTGTCAAACTGACAGGTTTGAGCAGTTTTACAGTGTTTATGGTAAATGGGAAGAGACAACCAAGTTATGGGACACTGGAATGGCTTTGTGTGTGTGTGTGTGTGTGTGTGTGTGTGTGTGTGTGTGTGTGTGCGTGTGTGTGTGTGTGTGTGTGTCCATGTTTTGGGGGAAGGCTAATCCTACGTGGGACCCCTTTTGACCATGATCCAGATCTATTCAACATACGTCAGTCAGCTTTCCCTTTGCTCTAATGAATGATTTGATGCATTCATAATCTGGAATAAGCAGTTTTCCTCTAAAATTTAGCATTTTCCATACATCCTCAAGAATTCGATATCTTTTTCTTTTGAAAGTAAGCTGTTTTATTGCAATTCCAAAAAAAGTTTTCATTCACTGTCAGATTTGCAGCACCTCAGACAAAATAATGTTTAATAATGAAACAATATAATTGATACCTGCTACTGCCTTACTTTCTCAGTTCTAAACATAGTGAAAATTAAAAATAATGTAAAAAAAAATCATTCAGTGCCTGTACTCTCCTTTTCCTTTTATCTTAAGCAACATGCTAATTGTACAGCTTGCGTCCCCTGTTGTTGTTACAGACTACATACCACCATACCTCTAAACCTCTTAGAGCAAGAAATCTGGACAAAGCCATAAATAAAAGTAGGAAAAGGGACCAAAACAGGAACAATTTTTAAATATTGCTCTTACAAACTTGAAATAAATTGATAGAGCAACAGGTTTTGTATTAGCATGCATTTTCTGAAGAATACGAAGTCTGAAACTCAAATGTCTGTCATTATTTTCTAAGTATGATCTTCAACAATTTGCCACTAATTAGCCAGAAAACCACAATTTTATGAAAACTGGACCAAAAATATGAGGCAAAAAATCTGGAAATTTTGCAAAAATCTGTACATTTGAGAGGTATGCATACCACCTGTCTGAGTACTAAGAACTTATACTTCACCTCCTTCTCTCATTTTTTCCCCCCTTTCTCCTTCTGTGTCTATGGTAATCACAGGCAGTGCATAACATCACATAGAAAGTACCCATCAAACACATCAATTGCTCCTCAATAAAAAAAATATATATTGTTTCTTTTTGCATCAGATTTAGAGCCTTCTTCTTCTCACTTACTGAAATAACAGCTTACTTGCTGCTCAACCCTTTCTTCTGTCTGTATAGTTACTACCTGTGATTTAAAGAACAATCAGCTTTGTGTTAAGTAATCAAATCCATGACGCATATTGCACAGAATTCAATACATTTGCATCAACAGTCCCTGGGATTTATTAAACCTTGCACAACGTGCAGGAATAGTGCAGGAGCTGCTGCACACAATATGTCCGCTGAGCAATTCGTTTTAGAGCTCCCAGGACGTGCATGAGTGCTCCTACACTATTCCTGCACGAACACCACTGCCTTATGCTAATTACCTCATTTGCTGGTGAAAAGCATGCAAATGAGGTGAATTAGTGATTCAGCAAGCAGGCAGGTGTTCGTGCAGGAATAGTGTAACCTGCAGAACTGTATTCAGTTACTAGCTGAATACATTTCTGCAAATAAGAAAATGGAGGTATGACAGCCTCAAATAAAGCATGTATTCCATTTATTAGGCATGCCAGTGACCAAATATATGGCCATTGGCATGAAAAATAGTTTTAATTTTCTAAAAATAATACTTTTTTTTTGGCCAATCTCGGATGTTTAAGCATAGGGCAGTGACGCGCAAACGGGATCGTGCCAAAAGAAAAAAACGGGAAAAATCAATTTTGAGAGGTCTGCATTTTGTCATTATAATCAGTGGCATGCAAAATGAAAACAATACTAGGGAAAAGTGGTTGCTACGAGGAAAGACTCAGTGTAAGTGTGGTAACTCTGGAGTAAGGCAGTGGTGTATGCAAATGTGGGGATTTATACTGAATCACAAATTTCTTCTAAGTGTTAGACTACACCTAACTGTGTAGGTGCACTAACACCACCATGCAGACAGGAGGAGCAGCCAACATGAAAAGGGGGTGTGTCATTCTTGTTGTGAGCACATTAGAGTTCAGTGGCCCGTGTTTGCCCTTAGCTAAGCACAGCTAAGGAAGGGTGTGTGTCTGAGGTTGTATTTTCTTATTCCATGAAATGCAGAGCATGTTCGCATCCCGGAAGGGCCAGTTCTGCTTAAAACTGTTTACTTTAGCTGAATGGGTGTGCACAGCGCACACCTGGCTGAAAACAATACAAACAAAAAAACACAGGGGATAGCAGAACTGTTTACATTTGTGCACCGGGCATGCGTGGCACATATCAGGGCTTAAATGGGGAGGAAATGGGAAGGGGAAACAGCAGAAGGAAGGCAATCAAGGAGAACAAGCATAGCTGGCAGGTGGAATGTATCTGAATCAGCCAATTACACAGGCAGCAGCCCAGCACACTACTATAAACTATACAAACACCCTTCAGTCTGTTTTTTCCCACAAACTCTACACCACTGGTGTACACATTTGGGGGAATTTTAAACTGACAAAACTAACAGAACATGTTAGGGGCTGCTGTTGCTTTGATTTATCAGTATGTGCTAGAGACTGAGGGTGTTGAGGAGGATAATGCTGACAACCAACTCCTACTGAGGAGGAGGAGAAGAGTGTTCATACCCAGGGTAACCTACCAGGGGCTACATGATCTGGAGATCGTAGAGCACTACAGGGTGGACAGGGACATACTTCAGCAACTTGTTGAGCTGTGCTGGCCTCGTCTCAGACCCAGAACCAACAGAGGGGACCCCATCCCAGTGGATACCAAGGTATGTGTAGCTATAAGAATACTAACTACAGGTACTTTCCAAAGACCAACTGGGGATACCATGAGGGTCTCACAGGCATCTGCATCCAAGGTACTCCACCAGATGTTCATCGTGTTTCACTGTTGCAGTCATTACTCTTCTGTTATCCTGCTGGCAGGCTACCCGCAGTCGGCCTGATTTCCAAAGTCTTGGTCCAGCATCAGTTGCTGTCACCTCTTCCCTGACGTCAGAGTGCCAGGGGTATAAAAGATGCAGCCGATGCCATTTTCTTCTGTCTTTCTTGCCGCGCGGTGCCTGAAGCAGAAGCAGTTTGCAAGTGCCGGTCGGCCGACTCCTGAGATTTTTGTGTTCGAATTTCAGATCCGAAGTCTTCATTTAAAGCTAAGTATCCTGTTAGGGAAACTTTTTTCTTGCTCCAGACCGATGTCAGAAAAAGTTAATAATTGTATTTCTTGTGGGAAGCAAATACCTCATAAGGACTTCCATTCTTATTGTATTCCTTGCCTAGGCCCTGATCACGACATTGCTAATTGCAGGTTTTGTGCTAGATTTAACCAACGCACTATTAAGCATCGGCA
Source organism: Protopterus annectens (assembly GCF_019279795.1). Taxonomy (NCBI): domain Eukaryota; kingdom Metazoa; phylum Chordata; order Ceratodontiformes; family Protopteridae; genus Protopterus; species Protopterus annectens. Next base: position 1,834,121,178 of record NC_056725.1, read on the forward strand.
TGATTTTGCATTTCATTACTTTGGCCGAAGATTTAATTACACAATGTTGTCGGATAGCCATCTGACTACTGCAGTTCACAAGAAACGCAAGGACAAGGAAAAGGACAGGCATCCAAGGTCCAAAACCGATGATGAGGCTTCTTCTAAGCCAGTCACTGGTTCTCAGTGAGGTGCTTTCGCAGCCCCTGACACCCACTACCTCAGAGCCGCAGGCCACTTCCGACTCCCACGTGGAGCAGACTAGTCCTCTGGAAACTCAAGGTATTGGACACTTGGAAAATATTACCTCAGATGGGTCCAGAGCCGTTGAGCAGGCATCGGCTTCTGAGGGTGTTTTCAGGCCTACACAGTTATATATAAAACCAACTACAGCTTCAAAGGCAAAGACTAAAGCACCACCAAAGACAAAGAAACAAGTGTAGCAAGTCCATGGACAGGCCTCCATGCCTAAAAAACAGATGCTCAAAATGGCCGAAGACCTAATTACTTTGATCAGGGGTTCCCATCCTCCTCCTGATAAGAGGCCTAGGCAAGAGACAGAATATGAATCTTCAGATCAGGTTTCCATTTCCTCTGACTCCTCTTCTGAACAGGAATACTCCCTCCCTCCCTATGAGGATTCCGATGCTGAAGAATCTATCCCTTCAGCCTCCCCTCCTGAGGATTATTCTTTTGGGGAAACCCTGCATACCATGAGGGAGCACTTCCACTGGGAGAGCCAAGACTACTCAGAATCTAAGAAAAGGCTCAGAAACTTTCTTTTACTACCTCAGCACAGGCTTCTTGCTATCCCTCCTGTTTTAGACATTGTAGATGATGTATTTTCAGAGTCCGGCCTCTCTCCTGACTCTTTACCCCCTGCACCTGTTAAGCCAGACAGATACTACAGGGTTCCAGATTCACATAAATTTCTTTATTAAAAACCCTGCTGCTGACCCAGAAACTATTTCTCAGGGTCCCAAAGGGGTCAAGGCTTCCACTGCAAAAACCCTCTCCTCTCTGATAGGGATTCAAGAGCACTGGACAGATGGGGGAAAAAGGTTTACACTTCTGCTACCTTGGATGTGAGGGCTTTAAATTGTCAATTTCATATGCTTAAATATCAGCAATACTTAATGTCACTGCTTAAACAGAAAATGTTAACAAATTCTGAATGTGCAGAAAACAAGGAAATGCAGGATTTATTGCATACAACTGAAAAAGTGGGAAAGCATACTTTGCAATGTGGATTTGATTCTCTGGAGGCCTCTTGCAGGGCCGCTGTTATGGGTTCAGTCATTAGGCGGCATGCTTGGTTAAAGGAACAGAATCTGCCTGATCATGTTAAAGCAAAATTATTAGATGCTCCATTACAGCATGATACTTTGTTTGGTGTTAAAGCAGAAAAGGTGTTGAAGAAAATGGAGGACAAAGCAAAATCTATGCAGACAGTTAAGGATTTCTTACAGGTGCAGTAGGATTTAGCAGGATTTAAGATTTAGCAGGAACTGGCCTACAAAGAATTGGTCCTTTCCAGTGTCAGACAGGCCACAAAGAGGCAGATACAGACGCCCCAGAGACAGATTCCAGCCCCAAGGCTCATACAGGCCTAAACAATGGGGTGCTTCTACCTCCAAAAATGGAGAAGACAAATCACAGCCATACAGGAAACAGTCTCAATGACTTTCCTCTGCCAGCACTAAGCACTTATCTTTTGGCAGCCCCCTTAGGGGGAAAACTAGCACTTTTTTCTCAAAATTGGCACATGATCACCTAGGACAAATGGGTCTTGAACATAGTGTCTCAGGGCCACAGGTTCCACTTTCACACCCTGCCAAGGGCAAAAGGTATGCCAGACCTGCCACACAATCAATGGGCAGAGGCACAAAAGCAAGTTTCATCCCTCATGGATATGAGGGCCATTCAGCGAGTGCCACAGCAAGAGCAAGGACAAGGTTTTTACTCAAGACCTTTCTTGGTACCCAGAAAGGACAAAGCCTGGAGACCAATACTGAACCTGTCTATTCTAAACACATTTCTGGCCATTCCAAAATTCAAAATGTTGACTCTGCAGCAGCTTCTGCCCATGCTGGGCAAGAAGGCTTGGCTTGTAACTTTGGACCTAAAAGAGGCATACCTGCATGTCCCAATCAGGCAATCTTGCAGAAGATACCTCAGATTCATAGCTGGCTCAATGCACTACCAATTCTCTGCACTGCCCTTTGGCTTATCTACTGCACTCAGAGTCTTTACCAAATGCCTGGTATCAGTAATTGCTTTTTGCAGACAAAGAGGAATTCAAATATATCCTCACTTGGACGACTGCCTTATTCAAGCAGAGAAAAAGGACATTCTACTAAGGCATCTGGCATTTGTAAAAAGATTACTAATTTGCCTAGGGTACACAGTAAATGAAAATAAATCAAAACTAGTACCCTCTCAAGAGATAATATTCCTGGGTGCAAGCTTAAATACAACTGCCCAGATGGCTTATCTTATGCCAGACAAACAAAGGTAACTGACTTCTTACTTCAAAATGTTGGCAACAAAGATCCAGTTATCTGCAAGAAAAATTCTGCAGGCTTTGGACTTCATTGCATCCTACATTCTGCTAATTCCATATGAATGACTGCATATGAGGAAACTACAATGGTATCTAAAAAGTGTTTGGACTCAACATTGCCACAGCCTGGAAACATTAATTACCTTAATTCCCTGCCTGCAACAGGAGTTTCAATGGTGGGCATAGGCCTGTCACCACAACAAGGGACAGCCATTCACTTTACCCATAGCCAGGCAGACACTAACAACAGCTGCATCAGATTATGCCTGGGGGGCCCACATGGCAGGAAAATGTATTCAGGGCACATGGCCCGCAAGCCAGATGCATCTTCATATCAATCAAAAAGAGATGCCAGCTGTTCAGAATGCCCTGACAGCTTTCAAGGATCTACTTCATCCAGGACAACTACTGATAAAGATGGGCAATACTACAGTCATGTGGTACATAAACAAGCAGGGAGGCACACATTCCTACCCCCTCTGCAGACAAGCCATGACTTTGTGGTACACAGCATTGACTTATCAAGTTCACCTGCAAGCACAATTCCTGCCAGGAAAGATAAATACTCTGGCAGATGAACTAAGCAGAAACCTCATGGATCCCCACGAGTGGAAACTGGATCCAGAAGTCTTCAGCATGATAACAAGGAAATAGGGATGCCCAGACATAGATCTATTTGCCTCCCCTCACAACTGCCAACTACAGAGATTCTGCACAAGGACTTATCACAAGCAAGCATGGAAAGTGGATGCCTTATCCTTCAGCTGGAAAAACCTAACAGTGTATGCCTTTCCTCCACTGCCTCTCCTCCCCAAGGTACTCCTAAAGGTCAGACAAGAGAAGCCAAAAATGATACTGATTGTCCCAGACTGGCCACGCCTGCACTGGTACCCAATCCTAAAGTACTTGTCTCAAGGTCCAGCCTGGACATTGCCTCAAATTTCTCACTTACTAACCCAACAAAACAATCAGATCCCACACAGCCAACTCAGGACCTTAAATCTGACAGCATGGCGGATAATGTAGCCATTCAGACCACTCCTCTCTCCAAAGCTGTGATGGATGTTATTTTGGAGGCCAAGAGGCCCAGTACCAGAAAATCTTATGCAGAAAAATGGAAGAGATTCTGTGCTTGGAACCAGGCACAAGGAATTGACATGTCTGTACCAAATATCCTTCAGATTTTACAATACTTAACTGAGATGCTGGACAAAGGCCTATCTTTTTCATCAATTAACATCCATGCCTCTGCCATTTCAGCCCATTACAATATGGAACCACCTATCTTTTCTCATCCTTTAATAAGGCAGTATCTCAGAGGGACCAAAAACATAAGACCTCCAAGGAGAGCACCAGTACCTGCATGGAACCTCAATTATGTCTTGGAAAAACTCACACTGCCTCCTTTTGAGCCAGCATCAACAGCTGATATAAAATTATTATCCTGGAAAACAGCTCTGCTCCTAGCAATAACCTCTGCAAGATGAGTCTCAGAGTTACAGGCACTCATGGCTGTGGAACCGTTCATCATTTTCCACCCAGAAAGGGTTTCTCTGTGGACAAATGCAACATGTATGCCTAAGGTGGTGTCCAGTGTGGCCCTTAACCAAACCATTCACTTGCCTACCTTTTATCCAAACCCACAGAACAAGGGTGAGAGACTTTTGCATTCCTTGGACATACATAGACAGCTACACTTCTACTTGGACAGAACTAAAGCTTTCAGAAAGACTGAGCAACTTTTAGGGGCATATGCTGCAGGATCACAAAGAAAGGCTATCTCAAAACAGACTATTTCAAAATGAATAGGCCATTGCATTCATTTCTGCTACTCACAACATGATAAATCAGTGCCTAAGGGCATTAGGCCACATTCAACCAGAGCAGCAGCCACTTCAGCAGCCGTCCTCAGAGGAGTACCAACTAAAGACATCTTAGAGGCTGCAACTTGGAGTTCAGTGCACACTTTTACAAAGCACTACCACTTGCCTCTCTACTCTAAATCCAGAGTAGGCTTTGCCACTGCAGTTCTGCAGGGCGTCATAGACTCTCCTAATCCTATTTAGCCACAGCCGCCCATCCTCAGCTTTGGGATTCAACCCAAGAGTAATGACTGCAACAGTGAAACACGATGAACATAGTACAGTTGTGTACCTACCATAAATGTAGATGTTCGAGTGTATTCACTGTTGCAGTCCAGGTTACCCTCCTACCATCCCCCTTTCTTTTGCTGGGTCTTATCTGTACTTCTCTATTCTATACAACCTATGTGGTATATTTGCTTGTAGATGAAGGAAATGTTTATTTTAGTGTATGCATGTTTATTGGCATAATTCTTTTTAGCCTACCATTTTGGGGGCACCTGACATCTGGGGCAAGCAAAACTGAAGAAAATGGCATCGGCTGCATCTTTTATACCCCTGGCACTCTGACGTCAGAGAAGAGGCGACAGCAACCGAGGCCGGACCAAGACTTTGGAATTCAGGCCGACTGCGGGTAGCCTGCCAGCAGGATAACCCAAGAGTAATGACTGTAACAGTGAATACACTCAAACATCTACATATATGGTAGGTACACAACTGTACTTTCCTGGATGCCATGTGACTACAGGCCTCTGACCACATTTACTTCCCCAGCACCCATGAAGAGAGGACCATCAATATGTGTCTTTTCCACCATGTAGCAGAATACCCGGAGGTACTGGGTGCCATAGACTGCACATACATCCACATCAAAGCACCACCCAGTGACCAGGGTAGGGTCTTTCTAAACCACAAGGGGTTCCACACCATCATCTGCCAGGTCATGTGTGATTCCCAGTGCATTATCATGAATGTGTGTGCTTGCAGCCCTGGAAGCTATCAGGACTCCCACATCTGGCATTCGTCACAGCTGTACCAGGCATTTGCCAGTAGGGACATGGCTACACACTGGAGCTGTGGATGAGGACACCCATCAGAAATGCACATACACCCACACAAGCAAGCCATAATGAGGCACATGCACAAACCAGGATCATTATAAAGCATGTGTTTGGGATGCTGAAGTCATGGTTCCGCTGCCTTGACCTATCTGGTGGAGCCTTGCAGTACTCTCCAGCCACATGTGCACAAATGTTCATAGTATGTGCCATACTACACAATATGATCTTGCGGAAACAGCTGCATCAGGAACAAGATGGGGAAGGGCCACACAGCCCCCCCACCATCGCCAAGGTCTCCACAGGCACAGACAGACCTGGAGGAGAAACATCCTAAGCCTGCCCTGTAGGCAGATGGAGGCATGCCAGTATGCCCTGTCCTCTGCAAAGAGGCAACCTATAGCACATACACTGACACTGTAAGACCCAATGGACTGATCTCTCTCTCTGACTCACACACACAGTAAAATGGATTCCAAACAACACACCACCTATACCCTACCATGTATAGGCAGTGTACTGTGTGCATCTGACATAGTCAGCCCTCAAGCACCATCCTCACAGCAGCCTCAGGCACAAAGTAAGTCAGTCTCCTTAACAAAATTAATGAATGGAGTGGAATGTTCTGATAGCATATCTATGGCATTAATTCAAGCATGCAAGAGAATGGGGTGGCTTACTGGGATAGCAGCAAACAACTGACAGCTCTGTGGGACAGCAGGAAGTGTATTCTCAGTACTGGCCTACCCACACCATGCAGTACCACCCTAGTTGACAAATACCACTGCAGTATATGTGGTGAGCCAAATAACTGGGGGAGTCATAGGTCACATGCATGCCTGGATGTGAAAGGGGGGGTCCCATACCCACCCCCAGCCTCACCCAGCAGATCAGCTGTAGAAAATCATACAGAAATACCTGGCAAAGGCCCCCACATGGCAATAGCCATGAGATCCCCACCTACAGACATTTACACAGTGATATCACAGCAGGTCTGGCAGTGGCAGTATGGCTTTGAAAGGTAAGAAGTCTGAAACTACAAATGTCTATTCCAGAACAATCTGACCTGTGGTCGATACTGTTATGCCTGTAGTCTGAAAGATAGGGCACACCACTGTGCTAAATGGGATTAAAATGTTAAGCAGATATCAGCACAGTCTCCTCAAATGTGTATTGTGTACAGTTGTCACCCCCCCATAGTCCCATAGAAATGCAGTGACATGTCCCTAGCCTTAAGCAGCATCCAGATGTCACCTAGAGTAATGGCTCAACACAAACAGAAAGCAGTTGTCAGTAACACCCACAGTCAACTTACTGTTGCCATCCCAGGGTTGTCCACTACTGGCAGCCTGGGAACATATGATCATCAGAATGCACTGCCTTGCTACAGATGGCCTGCATCTGTCACACCTGGCCTACAGGCCTTTGGCAAATGCTCATGCCTCACCCACAGTGCTTTATTAAGGAGTGTCATGGGGTCCATAACACCAACATAACACAGTCTAAAAAAGGCAAAGAAAGGCCATGCTGGTAACTGCTAGGAGAAAATCTGCCAGTGTCAGAGAGCCAGAAATCTAGCCAAAGCCATGAATAATGGGGTGAAAAAGTTCCAAAGAGAAGGACACCTTTGAAATACTGCTCTAATAATGTAATAAAGTTGATAGAATGATTGTAGTAGCATGGAATGTCTGATGGGTACAAAGTCAGAAACTGCAATGTCAAATTTCAGTAATATCTGACTTCAACCCCGAGTGACAACCAAAACACTTTTCCTTGAAAACCACACTTGTTTGCGTAACCCACAAGATATATGAGTCATGAATGTGGACATTCTGCGATACTCTATGCAGTCGACAGGCAGGGCTAGGAGGGACTGCACTCATTGCAGGCAGTCCTAAACCTGAAAGATGATGACATGTCTGCACCCACAGAACCCTGGCCCATAGCCATGGGGAGTAGCACACCCTTCCCTGATCACTCATCCTATGCAACATCCTGACCCCAGAATGTGTCCAGCCAAGCAAAATGAGGTGGGCCATACATATATGTCAGATAAACACACACCTCCAGGCTGGTCAAACAGTCTGACACACACAAGACCCTCCAAGTGCAGTCAACCTTTGAGCAGACCACTATGCAAAGCACTGGTAGCTACAGGCAAACATATCTGACCTAGGACACCCCCTTATATCTTATCCCCTACTGATCTATCCAGAGTCTGATTGTCACCATGATCCTGTCTGACTTTTATTACCCAACTGTGGACTGGAAATCATACCAGGCCAGAACAGAAATGCACAGAAATTCCACCATTGTAACATATCACCAATATGTTGGACTGTTTCCACAGCTCCAGCAGTCAATTGCTCATAGGCACACCTTTCAATAGGCTGGATTATATAGTATTTGGACCATAATTTTGGTGTGTGCATCATCTATCCTGTATTCCTCTGGTAAATCACTGTGATGATCTGAGGAGGGATGTCACGAGGTACTGAAATAATACATGACAGTGTCAAACAGCATATATGTCGGATGTCTGCTAAAACAAGCCCTGTAACCCTAGTAGCCCATGCATTACTGAGAGAAATAGTCACAATCACTGTATGGCCCATTGTCCCTCCATTTTGATAGGCTATCTCCAGATATCCTGCACCAACAGGTTAAGAGGTATGGCTGTAATACAAAACAAACCAGACTGGAGTACAACAGTCCCTGGAATGGAGCCCCACTTGTACTATAGAAGGTCACACTGGGCATGCTCATACACTTGGAGAAATGTCAGTAGGATCTAGGAATGTATAGGCCTTCCCCATCCAGTGCACTACCCATTGCCCTACTTTAGCAGTCCTGAAGATGTCTGTCACATAGAAGTATCTTTTGTCAGGCCTCAGCCCTATAAGCTCTGTGGTGCATGCGATGACTGTGTAACAGTTTAGTACAAATACCTAGTTAGGTAGGAGTTCTAATCTCAGTCATAGCAAATGTCAAAGTGAGAGAGAATGTGTGTGTGTGTGTGTGTGTGTGTGTGTGTGTGTGTGTGTGTGTGTGTGTGTGTGTGTGTGTGTGTGTGTGTATATATATATATATATATATATATATATATATATATATGTATGTGTGTGTGTGTGTGTGCATATCTATATATATATATATATATATATATATATATATATATATATATATATATATATATATCTGTGTGTGTGTGTGTGTGTGTGTGTGTGTGTGTGTGTGTGTGTGTATATATATATATGTGTGTGTGTGTGTGTGTGTGTGTGTGTTTACAAGTTAAAGTGTTTGGGTCCATTCAAGCCCAGTACACTTCCCCTTTCCCTACTTCAGCAGTCCTGCAGGTATCAGTCACCTTAGAAGTCCCTTTCATCAAGCTGCAGCCCCATAAGCTCTGTAGTGCATGCGATAACTGTGTAACACTATAGTACAAATAACTAGTTATGTAGGAGTTCTAATCTCAGTCCTGGCAGATGTCAAAGTGCATGTGTGTGTGTGTGTGTGTGTGTTACAAGGTAAAGCTTTTGGGTCCATGCAAACCCAGTATACTTCCCCTTTCACATATTAGCAGTCCTGCAGATATCACTCACCTTAGAAGTCCCTTTCGTCAAGCCTCGACCCCATAAGCTCTGTGGGGTGTGCAATAACTGCGTACCCATATGATACAAATAGCTAGTTAGGTAGGGTTCTACTTTCACATCTGGCAAGTGTGTGTGTGTGTGTGTGTGTGTGTGTGTGTGTGTGTGTGTGTGTGTGTGTGTGTGTGTGTGTGTGTGTGTGTAAGTGTGTCTGTTATGAGGTTTGGAGGACATAGTATTTTGATAAATTTAACACCCACTGCCCTACTTTATCAGTCCTGCTGATGTCATTTCCCCTTATAGGTTCATAAGTGTGTAGTAGGCTAATGGCCCAGAAACAGCTGGGTCAGACATGGCTTTGTAAGTCAAGCACAGATGGCCTCTAACTAGGTGATATGACACAGAGAATAGCTGGAGTATTCTAAGTCTGTCTGTGTAGGCCGTGTATTTAATGACTGTAAGCCTCTTTGTGAGGTGCTTCTGTGGCCTCTCCAGCTGTTGCAGGTGTCTACTGAGGTACATGGCAAATCAGCCAGAATACTTGATGAGTGGTCTATTGATGGAACAGTAGACAGAGATCATTACCTCTGTCATCCTGGATGCAAAACCCTTGGTAATGCAGTATGCCACATAGAAGGACATCCTGACCACAGTGGCAATGTGTTAATTGAAGGAGAAGTTGCTGTCAACCTGTGTCCCCTGATGTCTTATAATGCTTACAGTGTTCATTGGGCTCCCATCAATGTGGTACTTACTGGGAACTGAGTGTTTTATCAAAGGGGATGATGATGCATTTTGTGGTGTTAAGCTTCTGGCCATAGTTTCCATACCACTCTTTGGTCTCAGTGAGGCCTTTCTGTAGGATGTCTGCATCCTCTGTGTTGGGCTGGACTCCTGAGAAGTAGATGCTGTACAGGACACTACCCAGTGATCCCTGTGGGACTCCACTTGTGACTGCTTGCCAGTCTGACTTGGATTTTGCCACTGCCACACTGTGTTCTGTGAACCAATTTACAACCCCCCACTGATATAGGGAGTTGATGCCTAGCTTGGTGGTATTATCAATAATTCCTGATTGAGGAATAGTATCAAAAGCCTTGACCAGATCAAGGTAGGCTGTATGCAGTGCCTTACTGTCATACACAGCCCTGGTGACTCACTCAAAGAAATCAACCAGGTTGAGCGGGCATGATCTGCCATTCACAAAGCCAAACTGTGTGGGGTCCAGAGTTAGGAGATCACCTATATCTTGATCAGTCAGGTCCCTGATGATGCAGTCCATACCTCTGCATAGTAGACTCATCAGGCTAATGGATCAATAATCCCCAGGGTCTGTCAATGCCACCCCTTTATGGAGAAGGATGACTGTAACAGTGTGCCATTTTGGAGGGGCAAAGACTAAGGTGAAGCTATGACTGAACAGAGCACACAGATGTGGTGCCAGGTCTCTTTGTATGTCATGTAGAACACAGCCACAGATATTTTTACATCCCATGGAAGCTGTAGTCTTGCCTGTGGACAATGCAGATCTAACCTGGCCTGAAGTAATTCTGGGTGCCTGGCATCCATCTGCCATTGTGATGGTTCCTTTGGGGGGAGAGAGAGGTAAAGCTGGCACTGAATGTGTTGGCAGGACTGTTGCCAATATCTGTTGCCTCTGGATAGGAGTTAGCATTGTGCAGTAATTCACAGCACTTGTGGGTATTGCTGTGGAGGTTGTTGACATAACTATCAAAGGCTGCTGTGATTGTTACCAGTGTCTGCTGAAATTCTGCCTTCATCCTGTAGATGATTCCATGAGGGATCTCAAGTTGTGATTGACACTATTAAGGGGTTTCCCAGTCTTAGGACACCACCTTTTACTGCAACAGTGTCCTCCATCTGTTGTATACTTTAGGAATGGCAGGGGACCATCACATTGGCTTCTAGTGTTTGGAGGACAGCATCTTGGTTCTGTTGGTTATGGCTAGTACCATGCATTCATTTACATGTTTGTACAGTGCATATGTGTATGATTCAGCAGTCATGCAGCTATTATCCATTTCATGGGTGTAGTGAAGTCATCCACACCTGTTTTTATGACTCCAAAGTCAGGTTTGGAGAGGTTTTTCAAGGTGGTTAGCTTTGTGGGGGGTGTGGGTGAGATGTTGAGTTCCATGTTGACTACATTATGTTTGGATCTGACCAGGTAGGGATTGACAAATGCAGTCGAGCAACAGCCCCATATGTAAGTAATCAGCACAGGTTATGGTTGTTTCATCCTCTACTGGGGGTCAGTATGAGCTAGTCCAGAGCATTTGAACTGATGAATTCCAGGAAGTGTTGGGCCAGTGTATTGGTGCTTGACTACTTTTCCCAGTTGATAAAGGGGTAGTTGAAGTCTCCTACTATGTCAGTGTTGGGTTGGACCTTCATAGATGCCAGGGTGTTGAGGAATGTGGATTGACAGTATAAGGACATAAATGGGGACCCCATAGCAGGCTATGACTTGGATTGCAGTATTATCCAAAGTCAGTTGTACCTGAAGTATCTCAGATGCATTATGCTGGGATACTAGTCTGGAGGTGTGCATATCCATTATGAATATAGAGACACCACCACCTGTGGAATGTGTCATAACCTGTTAGTGCAGGGCTGCTGTCTGCTGCTGTGAACCAGGTCTCAGTTATAGCACAAATGTCAATGTCCTCCACTTTGAGGAGTGCTTTGAGTAACTGCATCTTGACAGTTAGATGTCTACTGTTGAGCAGCATGACCCACAGATTGCATACATGTCTAGCTGTTACGGTGGTAATTTGATTTTGAACACTGCCTAAAAAGGCACTATAGAAGTGGCAAGACACTTAGCCAGTACCTGAAACCCAGGGGTGACAGATGCAGGCCATCTCTGGCAAGGCATTGAGGTCTGTCAATCATGTTATCCCAAGCAGAGAGATACTGGATCCCCTGAGAATGACACAACACATAAGCCAATGTTGCAGTCAATCATTTGTTGATAGTACTGCAGCATCATTCTGGATGATGGTAGTATACTGCACTGGGCTACTGTCACACCTGCCTGGACTACATAATCTGAGAGCTCATCCATGTCTCTTCTCATGTAGTCCAGGGAGGTGTGTCCCAGGTCATTCACACTCACATGGATGATGACAGAGTGATACTTGTAGTTGTTGTGGAAGGCCCTGACTAGGTGTGTTATGTGTTGTATGCTGGCATGTGACAGACATTTGGCTGTTACCTCATCCATAATCAACCTAGTGAGTGGGACCTCTATGTGCCTCAGTGTTGAGTCACCCATGATTACTGTATTGTGCAGGGTGGTTAGCCTTAGGGGCTTAGTTTGAGGGAACACTGTGTAGGTGACATATGTATCCTTTGGCATGTGCTGTGTCATGGTGTCTGAGTGGATGTCTGTCTTGCTGCTCTGTGCTGTTTGGGAAAATGTTCATTGAGTTCCTCTGTGTAGGTGTGTGTGTGGTTTTTCAGTGTATATCAGTGCTGTCATAGTGGGTGTTGTGTCGAGCTATGTGTTCCATGTGGTGTAGTGCAAGTGTTGACCTTATCCTCTTGACCAGCTAGTGCAGTCTTAGCTGGAGAGTGCATATTTCCACATTTGGTGATATAGGGGTAACTCTCACAGGTCTGAGTGTTTGGAGTTTAGAGGACAGGGTTGTCTGTGTACATGAGGCAGTTGCAACAGTGCATCAGAATGGACAAGTGCACCAGGATAATGGGCGAAAGCACAGAAAACTGCATTTGAATCATGCCAGGAGGGGTGGTCATAACTACTAAGTACTGGGGCTAATTCTGTGAGGAATGAGTACTGCTGATGGCTCCCAGGTGTGCTACACTTATTGATACAATAACCTGTTGAAGTACAAAGCAATTATGCTATTTGAAGTGCAAGACAGAAAGAACTAGCAAGATGTAAGGGAAAAACTGAAGGCAGACTTTCTGCCACCTGTTATAATTTACCTCAGCTGTGCAGTTATCAGCACCTTTGTCCAGTTGTTAGTCCAGTAAATGCTGTAGCATATGTGAATGGAAAGAAATGTGTCACAATCCTGCGTGTAATCAATGTTGTTACCATGAATTGACACATTGCTGGTAGTCCAATGGACACAGACATCCTTATAAGAGACCTGGGAACACAGGCTGACAGTGATCTCTCTTATTGCCACCAAATTGCTACTGTGGACAGAAATAACCTCTGTGTGGCACATCTCATAACTAAGGGTGTGTCATCCAGTAAGGAAGAGGTCAATGTCTCCCTCTACCCTCTCCTCATTAGGCCAACCAGCAGCTACAGTGGCTCATTTGCCATGTAGCTCACTAGACACCTGCAACAACTGTGGAGGCTGCAAGTGTACCTCACAAATAGGACACTAGCACTCAAACAACTGTCATATATGGACAGAGTGCAATATTTCTCCAAGTAGTCTTGGCCACATCTTGGCTACTTACAGGCAATCCATGCATGACTGACAATGCCATGTCTGGCTAGCTGTGTTAGGAATGCCATATCTAGTGAAACTTCTGATCTGTATGCACCACATGCCATGGATACCTCAATCTCATTGCCACAATCAGCAGAACATCCTGGGGGACATGTACATAACCCAGTGAGTGGACATGTTATGCAATATATGTCACATACATGTCAGAGCACCTCAATGGCCCTCTTCAAGAGAAATTTGGATGAGTTGATAGGGAATTTAACTGTCACCCTGGCCATCACTTAAGTGGCAATAGTCGATAGACGCACTGGGAAAAAATGTCAGTTTGCATGATGCCAAGGTACTCCCATGGGATGGGCTAGGCTTGTCATGGCTCCATGCCCATTAGCCTGGTACACACCTATGAACACATGATCCTATGAATCTCAGTCCTGGCAAATGTGTGACTGTGTATGTGTGTGTGTGTGTGTGTGTGTGTGTGTGTGTGTGTGTGTGTGTGTGTGTGTGTGTGTAAGACCAGTTTCCTGAGTGTGTGTGTTTGAGTGAGGAATATATGCATTGGGAGGCCATGTATTACAGTTGTAGGCCAGCGTATTCCCAGCACACGTCCTACGTTCCACTGTACGAGGGCTTCTTTTTACATCAACCATAGAGGTATTTGTACACACTTTGCAGACCTGTAAGCCCCGTGCTGTGTGCAACAGCTATGTAACAGTATGGAATGAGCAGCTAGAGAGGCAGGGCTCTTAATCACAGTACTGGGACACTTGTGTGTGTGCATTGATGTGTATAGCAGTGTTTGGGAGTGTGTGCACTTGTGTATGACATTAGTATAAGACCTGTCACACCCACTACACCACCTATCGCCATACCTTACAAGGGCACGTGATGTTACTCACCATACATGTACTTTTGAAACTCAAGACAATATGAGCTCTGTGGCACCTGTGATAACTGCATAATACTGTACTACCACTAACTATATAAGAAGGGATTTCAAACCCAACACTGGCAAGTGTGTGTGTGTGTGTGTGTGTGTGTGTGTGTGTGTGTGTGTGTGTGTGTGTGTGTGTGTGTGTTTGCGTGAGCAATATTCTCTGTGTGTTGTGTCAACACAATACCCTCTGGGTGTGTGGGATTTGCAAATATGAGGTGTGTTCCACCCACTACATTTACCATTGTCCACTGTGCAAGAGCTGCTGTCAGCCACCATACACTTACCTGTATCCACCCCTCACCCCTTTAAGCTACATGGCACATGCAAAAACTGTTATACAGACCTGTTAATTATGTACAGCTGTACCCTGGATATGACACACTCAATGTGTTACCAAACTGCCATACCCCTTGTACATAACATCTGCAGGGCCACATTCTGCTGACACACAGACACCTAGAAGACAAACAGAATACATTATGGAGACCACATTCAGTCAGCGTGAATAACAACAATAATGCATCATGGCTGGACAGCTACACACCCTGATGTGTAGCCATTAAACATGCTAGCTGACAGCACTTTACACAGCATTACATTGTTAAACTGTACTAAATTCACCCTGTGCATCAGAACCATATTAGTATGTCCCTGCATCGATGGTATGGATGACAGGGATGTGGCACAGGTATCATCATATGCACAAGGTGTGATGAGGGTTTGCCAGAGGCCTAGGTTGGGCCATTTGGTTGACGTCATGTGTGTGTGTTTGGGAGTTGTTCATTAAATGGGCTGTGCAGAGGTGGTGTGTGTACGTCTGGAGGTGACCTGGCTGTGATGGTGATGTGTGTGTGTGTGTATGGATGCACATAGTCATGCCATGTGGCTGCCCTACACAGGGGTATGTTGGACAGCTGTGGACTGCACATGGCAGGGTGTGCAGTTCACTGTCTCTGGCCATGGACATGGGAACTGGGCCTGCCAGGAGACCCACTGACATGACCAGGCACAAGGCCAGATACAGTACTATTCCCCGATGGTGACTGCTGTCTGCTGGATCCGCTTCCCTGTTGGGACCGGCCAGGACCACATGCCCATGGCCTGCTGCATTGTGGCATGGACAGCGACCCCCCTGCAGTTGTGCTGCTTCTACTGTCACTATGGGAGTGAAAAGCTGCATGGCCACGTGAACCCTCATCTGTTCGTGCTGCTGTCCTACATCCATGTGGTCGACGGACAACTCCCACCACATGCTCTATCACAGGCATTCCACGTTCAAGGACTGACATTCCATGGTTGAGGATTCCCACCATCTCACCCAACCATCTATCCATGACCTCAGCATAATAACAGTGAGCATCAGCATGATCATGGAGGTTGTCACGCATAGCAGAAAGAGTGGCATTCACAACCCTGAGAAGCTGTCTTGTGTTACATTCACTGCATACCTGTGCCTCCTTGATGGTCTGAAACATGTGTTTGGTGACACTTGCTGTGGCACTTGTGACAGGGGCATCACGGATAGCAGTCCCCCTTTGAGCACCCCTGCCTGTCCGCCTATGTGGGACCTCACCTGTTATCTGGCTGTCCATTATCTATGGCCACTGGTAATGGGGTATGTGTGGACATTGTGACTGTGTGTGGGGATGGGGTGTACAACAGTGGGATTCCAACCAATGACACAAATTAAGCCCCTGACAACCCTGCCTGTGCCTCACTATAGCTATCATCATTGTCAGAGTCTGTGGAGACACTGGCATCAGTTCCCCAAGCAAGAGGGACCCCGACCCCCATTGCCACCTGTGAGGGGAAGACAATAAATGTAAATTTATACCTGTACATTATGGTTGGCTGCATGCACACACAGACATGCACACAGCCACTTACAGGTGAGGTGGCACAAAGCTATTCCACAGACCTCACGTTACCCTAAAGGTAACATTCATGACACACAGCCCTCATCATCATGCATTGAGGCCATTCTCAATCCTTGTTACTAACAATATACATCTCTGGGATGCATGAGTACTTTTAGTAGGTGATGTCCATTCCCCTAGCACACACTGCACCCCTGTACACATTATTGCTGTTCAACTGTATAGCACAGTGGCAACTACTGTAGACCATACCTCACAACTGTACAAATCATTGAAGAATGTGTAGATGTTTGGCACGTATGTTTGCTCTGTTCCTCACAACCCCTGTGTGTTTGTCTGACACATAACTGGAATCATATGAG
This sequence comes from Protopterus annectens, assembly GCF_019279795.1. Lineage (NCBI taxonomy): Eukaryota > Metazoa > Chordata > Ceratodontiformes > Protopteridae > Protopterus > Protopterus annectens. Next base: position 1,834,137,863 of record NC_056725.1, read on the forward strand.
GATTGATGTAACTAATTAATGACATACATTTGATTTGCAGACCTCATCACCAGCAGTGAATGTATGTTGAAACAAATTCTGTTACACCAGCAACCTTCTAAGCTTAACGTGGATATAACTGTAGACACCCCTGTTAACATGGCAGGCTCTTGTGTCATATAAAATGAGACCACAATCCTGCATTCAAAAACATTACCCACCTTAAATGTGACATATGACCTGTGCAATCCAGTCGAGAAACAACAAATGTGTTAATTGTGAAATATACTGAGTGAGATGTGTACGATACAGTGGTTGCATAAATGTGGACACCCTTAAACCAATGCTTTTCTGAAACACCTGTTAAGTGAGCAACAGCAGTCACTCTTCCTGGGAAGAGGAATATTAGCATGGCACATCTTGACTTGACATTATTTCGACAGTCTTCCCTGCAAAGGTCCCCCAACTCTGTCAGCTGGTAAGGGCAGCTCATATTCACAGACGTTGGAGGTCACACTGGGGGTTTACTATTGGTATTAAGTCTGGTCTTTGTCTGGCCCAATGCATACCCTTGATTGTATTCAGGTGGAGCCATTCTTAGGTAGCTTTGAATGTATGCTTCAGGTCATTGTCATGTTGGAAGCTGAAACCCATCTCCATCCTCAGCTGTCTTGCAGATGCTTGACGGCTTTGGCCCACACATGAGTGTTATTTGAACTGTTCATAATTCCCTCCACTGTGCCTACAGGCCTAGTTCTAGCTAATGAACAGCAACCCCAAAGCAGGGTACTGCCACCAGTGAGCCTCAACATGTGGATGGGTGGTCTTCAGGTGAAGTGAGGTGTTGCTTGTGCACCACATGTAGCTTTAGGAATAGTGGGTGCAAGTTTGAAGCTTTGTCTCATTACACCATTACACATTTCAACACATGCCTTTGGGAGACTTGATGTTATGGTTTGCTACTTGTACGCAGCCCTGCATGGTATTTGGTATGGGTAAATGCTTCTATCTACTGACCCTACCCCATAGGCCAGACTGATGCAGAAATTGAATCCAGGTGAGTGTTGCTACATGTACTACACAACCAGTACTTGCCAGAGAGTCCTGCAAGTCCCTCAGTGTTGCTGCATGTCTCCTGGCATCCTCCCTGACAAGTTCTCAACAGGTCTTTCCATCTGTTTTGGAAGGACATCTGGTTCTTTTCAACGACACTATTGCCCCATATTTAATCTACCTTTCGATGACTGTCTGCACTGTGTTCCATGGTATATGCAATGCTGTGTTAATTTTTTTGTACCCTACTCCTGACTGTTAACTGTCAAATATGAGATCCCTTTGATGCTTTGTAAGATGTGTGCAAGCCATGGCTGCTTCTGTTACAGGCAACTGAGCAAATGTCATGAATACACCGCTTCGACAGTGGACCGTTACTTGTTGTTACATTGAGTCCCTGTACTTGATGGCAGGTGTGTACCCAAGTAGATTAAATGCTGTCAGTACATCACAAGCTGCTTCTACAATGTGTTATTTGGAGGGTGTGCACACATATGCATCCAGCATATTGTAAGGTTTGTATACCCCATATTTGGTGGCCTAATATATTGTTCAGTTTTACAAATTAATTGTTCATGTTATGGTCTCATTACAGGTTGGAAAAGATGTGAAATGTAATATTGTGGTCTCTCATTGTATATATCAGAAACACTTGGCATCTTGACAGGGGTGTGTACACTGTGGTATCCACTGTATAGGATTAATGTGTCATACATGTCCCTACCATAGCCCATTTGTCCCCCAAAGTTTGTTGGTCTCTGTCCAGACATCTTGCACTGACAGGTTGTGAGGTATGCTGCAGGAATTTACATTACCCTTCAGTTAGGCCCTTGTGGTTACCACTGTGATGCACTACAGGTAAATATTGTTTTCTGCAAAGAATTATTCATTGCAGTTGTAAATATCAATGTGTATGGTTTAAAATGTATAAAGTATGTCAATGTCAGGGGCTGTGTCAGTGTTATGAGTTTCAGTCAAATGAGTTTTCAGTCTTTTGAACTTTCAGTGTGTTGGTCTCAGTCAGTTGAATTTCAGTCAAATGAAATTTAGTTCATATAAAGTAGACCCATATATATATATATATATATATATATATATATATATATATATATATACATATATATATATATATATATATATGTGTGTGTGTGTGTGTATATATAGGTTCATAGGTGTGTACTAGGCTAATCGGCCTGGAGCCTTTAGAAGCCTAGCTCATAGGATTACTCTGGCATTATGCCATCTGACCTTAGCTCCCAGTGCCTCTGTTGAGTAGTCACTGGAGTGATCCCCGAGGTGAATTTTCTATTTCCCATCCACTCATCAAGATTTCTGTTGAAGAGAGACAGTGAGGTGCTCTACTTGACATGTATGGCAAGTGTATTCCATAGCATGGTCACTGTCTGGGTTATGAACCTGTCCCTCCAGCATGTTGTGTTGATTGTGGAAATGGCAATAGGATCTGTGGAGCATGTGGTGCAGAGGTATTGGGATTTCTCTAGGTGTAGCATTTCTAACAGAGCTGGGTCAGACATGGCTTTGTACATCAAGCAGAGATCGTCTCTGAGTAAGCAATATGAGACAGAATAGTTGGAGTTTTTAGAGTCTGTCCTTATAGGACAAGTGTTTAAGGCCTAGGATCCCGTTTGTGAGGTACGTTTGTAGCCTCTACAGTTGTTGCAGGTGTCTAGTGAGGTACACGCCAAATGGGGCATTGTATGCAGTGACTGTCCTAATGAGGGAAGAGTAGAAGGAAACAATGACCTCTTTCTTCCTGGATGCAAAAGCCTTAGTAATGAGATGTGCCACATAGAAGGACTTTCTGACAACAGTGGCAAAGTGGTGGTCAAAGGAGAGGTTGTTATCAACCTGTGCTCCCAGATCTCTTATAATGCCTTCTGTGTTCCAAGGACTACCATTGATGTGGTAACTCATGGGTACCGGGTTTCTCCCAAAGGGGATAATGACACATTTTTTGTCATTGAGCTTAAGGTCATGGTTCTGACACCAGTGATTAGACTCAGTAGGCCTTAAAGTAGGATGTCAACATGACTTGTGGAGTTAATAATAGCTCCCAACTTCCATACATCTGCAAACTTTTCCAGCCAGAGTCCCTTCATGTTGCCCTGGACTTCAGAGAAGTAGATACCAAACAGGAGAGGACTCAGGGCCGAACTCAGTTGGACCCCACTCGTGAATGGTCAGCAGTCTGACTTGGAGTCAGCTACTTTCATACTGTGGGTTCTATTTGTTAGCCAGTTTGCAACCCACCTAATGATATAGGGGTTGATGCCTAGCTTAGTAAGTTTTTCCATGATTCCTAAGTGGGGAATGGTATCAAAGGCCTTGACCAGATCCAAGTAAGCTGTATGACACACCTTGCTTTCATCCACAGCTCTGGTGAATGACTCAAAGAAGTCAACCATATTGGGCAGGCATGACCTACCCTTCACAAAACCAAACTGTGTGGGATCCAGAGTCTGGAGATTTCCTATATCCCTGTTTATTAGGTTCATGATGATGTGTTCCATAGCTTTGCATAACAGACTCATCAGGCTAATGAGGAGATAGTTCCCAGGGTCTGTAGTCGCTCCTCCTTTGTGGGGAGGGATGACTGTAGCAGTGTGCCATTCGATAGGGACATGAGGCTGTGATAGAACAGGGAACACAGGTGAAGTGCCAGTTCACTCTGTAGTTCATGTAGAACACAGCCAGGAATATTGTCAGGTCCCATAGATGCTGTATTTTTGGCCTTGGACAGTGTTGTTTTAACCTGTGCAGAAGTAATACTGGGTGTCTGGCAATCTACTGGTATTGTGATTGGTCCTTCGGAACGGCAGGAAGGGGTAACGTTGCACTGAATCTGCCGGCCAGTATATTGGCAATATCTGTTGGCTCAGTATAGGAGGTACCATTGTGCAGTAGCTCAGAGCAAATCTGGGTATTGCCGGGGAGATTCTTTACATAACTATAGCAGGCCTTGTGGTTGTCTTTACTATCTGCTGCAATTCTGTTTTCATAGCTAGCTTTAGAGGGTTTGATGAGAGATCTCAACTTTTTGTTAAGGCTGGTAAGGGAGTTTTTCCAGTCCTGGGACTTCACCTTATTTTGCATCAGTTTCCTCCTTCTGTTGTAGAGTTTGTTTATGGCAGGGGACCACCAGATTGGCTTCCTTTTTTTGGAGGAGAGTGTCTTGGTTCTGTTGGGTATGGCGGAATCCATGCATTTGTCTGCGTGTTCATACATTGCAATGGTGTATGATTTGGAGGTCATGTAACTATTCTCCATTTGTAAAAAAGAAACGAGCCAGCTTCAGGACGACAAACCACAATTTATTGTTCTTTACTGTGAGTGCTTTCATAAGAGTAGATAACTTGGTTTTAGCCGCTTGGGAAT